>NC_091442.1:33288922-33362680 GCF_964237555.1 Oryctolagus cuniculus
AAACAGCTCTACAGCTGTAAATGTAACCTACTTTTGTATCCCCAGTATGTTACCCAAACTGGGCATTCAATACGTATTTTGGCAGAGTGAGCAAATGACTTAGCAGTGGGCAGAGTGCTAAGGGCTGTATCGCTGCGTCTTTTCCATGCATGGAGTTTAGGGTCAGTGGCAAAAGTTGCTGTGGTAGAGATACCAAGATTCCAGACAGCTGGGAGGCATTTTCCCACAAACACTCAGTAAGACTTAGGAATATGTTATTGGTCCATTTCAAACAATAGGTAGAAAAAGAACCTTTTGTTTTAGAGGCTCCAAAAGATGACAGGATATATTTTTTTGTAAGACCCATAAAAACAAGTATCACATTTCATAAAAACTGAGGTACAGAAATACTCACCTAACCAAGGAAGCTAGGATTTGTCAGATTTTTTTTGAAAGAATGTGTGATGCATATTATTCAGACCACAGCCTAATCAGGCATTCATCACCCTTAAAGTTGTGTGACATTTAGATTTATGATATTTAGATATTTGACCAGATGATATTTGGATGATACATAGACAGCAGTTCTGTAAATAAAACTTGGGTTATTTCTAATATTATGCTTCTCCTAACACATTTTCTGAAGTTTGATTTGTATTTGATTTAACATGTTTTACCTTCTTTTTTCCAGTTAGATTTCTTTTTTTTCCCCTAGATCATTGACCTTTATACAGATATAGAAAATGCCTCTTACCATGCATCAAAGTTCTTAAATTTTTAAAAGCTTCCTTTAACTAAACCTTATGACGCTCATTTTTTATTTCAATTAGCAATATTTTAAATTGTTCAGGCTTATTTTTGAATGCATATATATCATGCTAAATGTACACAAGTGAATCAGACACAACTTGTTTCTTTTAAAGAATGTTGAACTAAGATAAAATTGCTTAAGTAAGAGAATTTCATATGTTCAGAGCTTCTTTCAATGGGCAGTTAAAATATAAGCTTATCCCATTAATATATAATATATAATATAAGCTGATCAAAATTAAATGGGATGATTTAAACTGGTTGGCTTGAAAGCCAACAATCAGTGACTGGAAAACATCTCGAAGACTGGGAATCATTCTATTGATAACCAGTGTGTTAATAACAAATCTTTAAATATTTGTGAATCTTATAAGTAATATTGAAATGAATGAAAGGAAATATTTTTCATTTTGTCTTCATTGTCTAAAAAGTTTTGGATTCATGCTTTTACTGTCCAAGAAAACTATTTAATTCTTATAGTGGGGTCATTGAAGAGAGAAAATACAGCTCAAATGCATGCCTGGTGATTCAATATGGTACTTAAGAGTTTCTGCAGTACAGTAATTGATTGCTATGTCTTCTTCCATCACACACCTATGAACCAGCAAAATATTTGTGTATGTTTCCTACAGTTCAGTCTTTTCAGGGCTTATTCCTGTTCCTGTGTATCTGCAAAGTGTGTGTAACATATGGCTAGACAGCATCTAAGTAATCCAGCTTCACCATTTTGCAGTAGAAGGATTTGAAGAACTAATTCAACAGTTTTACTGCTGTCATTCAATGAAATATTTTCAAAAACAAAATATCACAGAAAATCTGCTATATACCTGCAGGTAGGTAGCCACATTCATTCCAATTATTGTTATATACAGTTGAAGATGTCATTGTTTCTAACTGGTAGCATTCCAGTGAATTTAGCATCCTCATTTGTTCATTGACATCAAGAATTTATGGATAACTCTATAAAATCTTAGGATTTTACTCATATGATTCTTAATAGAAGGTAAATCAGGAATTAGATGGCTATAGTTTGAAACTATGTGAAACTATCAGTTTTCAAACATACAGATCATAATAGGATATTTACAAAAGAGTCTGATAGCAAAGACATTCAGCCAGTCTTCCTGAATTTGATGTGAATTTCAGAAAGAGTGATTTGTCACAATAGAGAATTGCTTTGAATCCATGTCCAGCCAAAACATTTGACACGTTGTAATGTACTAGTTGCAAGAAAATGATCACAAAATGTTATTGTTGTAATTCCAAGTTATATCAATGGAAAATAATAAATACCACTTATTTGAGAGGTGGCTTAGTATTTATCTAAATACAGATGATTTTCATGAACTCTAGGACTGAAAGAAAAACTTTGCTTACTAAGAGCATGAGCATTAATGCAGAGAAATTTCTGGCATTAGGTCTTCCAAAAGAATTCCTATGAGGAGATAGAGGATGACTAGTTGCAGATAATCTTGAGGTTGCTACAGGGAAGTAGTTGGCTTGCCCAACTCTGTAGCTCTGTATCTGAAAATTTCCTTGAATCATTATGAACATCAATCGAAGACAATTAACTAAGAGGCAACAACAAAAGATATTACCACAGAATTGGTATACAGTTCATATAAATAAGACTTCTATTATGATACATGAATACAGGTTCAAAGACTTTTCAAGAAATATACTTTTAGTTCTGATTTCAAATAAAACAGAAGGCATGCTGAATGGGATTGAAACTAAAATATTTGCAGGAATAAAATAACTGAATACATTCACTTTATGTGTGTATGTGTGTGTTAGGTATGGTGTAGTGATTATCATTTTTCTTTACTCTTGTTTTGTTTTTTCATTTTTTAACTTTGAATAAATACAAATTTACAAAGTACAGTTTATGGATAATAATGGCTTCCCCCCATAACTTCCCACCCACTCACAACCCTCCCATCTCCCGCTCCCTCTCCCATTCCATTCGCATCAAGATTCATTTTCAATTATCTTTATATACAGAAGATCAACTTAGTATATATTAAGTAAAGATTCCAACAGTTTGCACCCACACAGAAATACAAAGTGCAAAATACTGTTTGTGTACTAGTTGTAGCATTCATTCACATTGGACAACACATTAAGGACAGAGATCCTACATGAGGAGTAAGTGCACAGTGACTCCTGTTGTTAATTTAACAATTGACACTCTTGTTTATGGTGTCAGTACTCACCCTAGGCTCTTGTCATGAGTTGCCAAGGCTATGGAAGCCTTTTGAGTTCACCGACTCCAATCTTATTTAGACAAGGTCATATTCAAAGTGAAAGTTCTTTCCTCCCTTCAGAGAAAGGTACCTCCTTCTTTGATGGCCCATTCTTTCCACTGGGATCTCACTCGCAGAGATCTTTCATTGAGGTTTGGTGGTTTTTTTTTGTTTTTTTTTTTTTTTTTTCCCCCAGAGTGTCGTGGCTTTCCATGCCTAAAATACTCTCTTGGGCTCTTCAGCCAGATCCGAATGCCTTAAGGACTGATTCTGAGGCCACAGTGCTGTTTAGGACATCTGCCATTCTATGAGTCTGCTGTGTATCCTGCTTCCCATGTTGGATCTTTCTCTCCTTCTTAATTCTATCAGTTAGTATTAGCAAACACTACTCTTGTTTATGTGATCCCTTTGACACTTAATCCTATCAGTATGATCAATTGTGAACTGAAATTGATCACTTATGGAATAGTGAGATGGCATTGGTACATGCCACCTTGATGGGATTCAATTGGAATGCCCTGGCACGTTTCTAACTCTATCATTTGGGGGAAGTCCGATTGAGCATGTCCCAAATTGTACCTCTCCTCTCTCTCTTATTCCCACTCTTATATTTAACAGATCACTTTTCAGTTAAATTTAAACACCTAAGAATAATTGTGTGTTATAATTACAGAGTTCAACCAATAGTATTAAGTAGGATAGAAAAATACTAAAAGGGATAAAGTATTAAGTTGTTCATCAACAGGACAAGGGCTGATCAAGTCACTTTCTCATAGTGTCCATTTTACTTCAACAGGTTTCCTTTCTAGTGCTCGGTTAGCTGTCACTGATCAGGGAGAACATGATATTTGTCCCTTTGGGATTGGCTTATTTCACTCAGCATGATGTTTTCCAGATTCCTCCATTTTGTTGCAAATGACCAGATTTCATTTTTTTTTTTTTTTACTGCTGTACAGTATTCTATAGAGTACATGTCCCATAATTTCTTTATCCATTCTACTGTTGATGGGCATTTAGGTTGATTCCAGGTCTTAGCTATTGTGAATTGAGCTGCAATAAACATTGAGGTGCAGACCGCTTTTTTGTTTGCCAATTTAATTTCCTTTGAGTAAATTGCAAGGAGTGGGATGGCTGGGTTGTATGATAGGGTTATATTCAGGTTTCTGAGGAATCTCCAGACTGACATCCATAGCGGCTTTACCAGTTTGCATTCCCACCAACAGTGGGTTGGTGTCCCTTTTTTCCTACATCCTCGCCAGCATCTGTTGTTGGTAGATTTCTGCATGTGAGCCATTCTAACCAGGGTGAGGTGAAACGTCTGTGGTTTTGATTTGCATTTCCCTGATTGCTAGTGATCCTGAACATTTTTTCATGTGTCTGTTGGCCATTTGATTTCCTGTTTTGAAAAATGCCTATTGAGGTCCTTGGCCCATCTCTTAAGTGGGTTGTTTGTTTTGTTGTTGTGGAATTTCTTGATCTCTTTATAGATTCTGGTTATTAATCCTTTATCTGTTGCATAGTTTGCAAATATTTTTCCCATTCTGTTGATTGCCTCTTGACTTTACTGTTTCTTTTGAAGTACAGAAACTTCTCAATTTGATGCAATCCCAAATGTTAATTTTGGCTTTGACTGCCTGTACCTCCAGAGTCTTTTCCAAGAAGTCTTTGCCTGTGCTTATATCTTGCAGAGTTTCTCCAATGCTCTGTAATAATTTGATGGTGTCGGGTTGTAGATTTAGATCTTCAATCCATGTTGAGTGGATTTTTGTGTAAGGTGTAAGGTAGGGGTCTTGCTTCATGCTTCTGCATGTGGAAATCCAGTTTTCCAGCACCATTTATTTGAATAGACTGTCCTTACTCCAGGAATTGTTTTTACTTTTTTTTTTTAGGAAAAATTATATATATTTAAAATACTTAATTTCTACAACTTTTATCATTTGAAGTTTCTCCTGATTTCTTAAAATTTAAAGCTCACTTCAATGAATATCTCCACTAAATTTAGTGAAATCTTCAGAACAAAATTATCTTCTCTTGAAAGTAATTCAGATGTGTGTGGCTTCTTAAGATGGATTATCAAAAATTTACTGTTATCAAATATTTTTGTTCATTGATAAAGCCCAGAACATTAAAGTAACTTTGTTATGCCATAAGATACATTAAACAGCTAAACAGGCCGGCGCCGCGGGTCACTAGGCTAATCCTCTGCCTTGCGGCGCCGGCACACCGGGTTCTAGTCCCAGTCGGGGCACCGGATTCTGTCCCAGTTGCTCCTCTTCCAGGCCAGCTCTCTGCTGTGGCCAGGGAGTGCAGTGGAGGATGGCCCAAGTGCTTGGGCCCTGCACCCCATGGGAGACCAGGATAAGCACCTGGCTCCTGCCATCGGATCAGCGCGGTGCGCCAGCTGCGGCGGCCATTGGAGGGTGAACCAACGGCAAAGGAAGACCTTTTTCTGTCTCCCTCCCTGTCCACTCTGCCTGTCAAGAAAATAAAAAATAAATAAATAAACAGCTAAACAGGAAAACCAAGCTTGCTGGGAAATTACCATTTAATTTTGAATTAGCCATATATTCATCTTTATTCTCTTGGACCCTAGTACAGCTCAGAAAGCCTTAGCAAACCTCAATTTTCTGGATCAGAGAAATATTTCATTTAACAATTTCATGATAAAAGCATCTTTAGTAGTTTAAATGCAAATGGAACTGGACTATAGGTCCTGACTTTAGACATTTTTTTTTTTTTAATATAAAATTACTGTCTGGTATGGAAGATGGCAGTTCCTCCGTCTTAAATGATAAGCTTCTGATTTTATATGCTAAAGGAACAGTGTGTAGTTCAATAACAATTTTAAAGAACTTTTTAACCAATGTACCAAAGAAATTGACAAGGAAGGCTATTGAACACTAGCCAAAACGAAAAAGGTGTATGTGCATATTTTATTCTGCTGCCTTACCCCAATCCTTCCCCCGCCCCCTCTCTCTTCCCCCCTCCCCTCTTCCTCTTCCCCCTCCCCTTCTCTTCCCCCTACTCCTCTATCTTCCCCCTACTCCTCTCCCTCTTTCCCCTCTTCCTCTTCTCTCTCTCCTCTTTCCCCCCTCTCCCTATCCTCTCTCTCTCCCCCTTCTCCCTACCTTTTCTCCTCCCTCCTTCCCCTCCCCCCGCCCCTTAGTGGGAGCAGAGCCGGTACATGGCAAAGTGTCTGATAGGCTTTTAACTAAATCTGTACATATGTTATGTTTAGAAGGCAATGGAAGAAGCTGGACCTGGAAGAATAATTGCTGTGTGATGGCACCACTGAAGATGAATTGTGCGTCTAAGATTGTGAAAATTCTGTCTTACAAAAAAAGTTGTTTCAACATCAAGGCTCCTACTGGGAAAGAGATAACAATGTCTACCATTTCTGAACAATTTAGAGAAAATGTCAATGTACCATCCCAGGGATAATTCATTTTTTGAACGAGAGTCCTTTCTTCTGAATACATCATTTTGAAGGGACATTTTTAGCTTCTAAGATTGTTTTCCTCTGCTGTCTGGATTTTGGCTGTTCATGTTGTTGATCAAAAGTAAAGAAATAGTTCCCACACAAATAAGTCTCAATTGTCTAAGGTCACCCAGAGGCTTCTAGGTGAGAAAGGAAATTACATCTGCAGAAAGGCACCACATAGGCTGTTGACTATGATGAACTTGGAGGTCCATTCCAGTTCTGGGGTTCTATGACTTCATGATCACAGAAACTGCTAGTGAATGGGATACTCTTTAACTCACCCTTGGGCTGTTTCTCATGGCATCTTAAGTGAAAAGGAAATAGAATACCCCTAAAATTAAATCCTTAAAGCAAATTCATACTATTAGAAACTTGACATATTTTAGTTTGAGCATTGCTGGTGGTATAAGCGCTGATTAGAAAAAGAAATAGAGGGCTAAACAGTGTAGCACAGTGCTTAAAATGATGCTTGGGGTGCCTACATCCCATATTGGAGTGTCTGGGATTGAGTCCTCTTCCACTTCCAGTGTAGCTTCCTGCTAATGTACCCCTAAGAGGCTGCAGGTAGTGACTCAAGATTTGCATCCCTGCAACTCACATGGCAGATCTGGATGGAGTTCCTGGTTTTGACCTGGTCCAGCCTCAGCTGTCGCAAGCATTTGGAGAATAAAGAAGTAGATGGAAGATAGCCCTCCTAACCTCCTTATCTTTCTCTCCCTCCCTCCCTCTTCCATTTCTGTCTTTGTGTTTTCAAATATGTAAATATTAATGAGTAAGCTTAAATAGGAAAATGAAGCCAAGTTATGCTTGTGGAATGCTTATTACATACCAGGTGGAATGTGAGGTATTCTGTATAAAGTATGGATTCTTTTGTGACCATTTTATAAATGAGGAAACTGAGGATTGTAGATATTCAGAAGTTGTGAAACTAAACAAGCCCTCTCAGTGCTAGCATCCCACCTCTCTTAGCAGACACTAGTGATCCATCACACAATATTCTTCCAGATCCTGGATTTCAGTGCAGCTGTCAGATACATTTCTTTGCAATAACCATTGCTGCACTTCCTTCAAGTGCATGTGAGAAGAGGGAGGTCTACTCAGTAGGCAGGTAACAACTTAGAATGAAGGGCTCTTATCCTACTCTAGGAATAGTCCTCAGTCAATGGAATGGTATAGGGTAGTTTCTGTATGAATTTTCTGCTCCTTTGTCTCCTAGAATAGTCCCAAGACACAGGGTTCCTCTGATTACCCCAGCAAGACCATCACCTCACTCAATACAAAGGTGGTAAGGAATTAGTTCCTGTATCGTGTATTGATATCTCTTTCTTCCGTGATTCATTGTCTGAAATACTCATTTCTGCTTCTTAGAACTATTCTCAAATAAACTTTCTGAAAGCAAGTCTTATCTAAAGTGCTTGCTTTTGAGGGCACGGTGTGGGGAGTGAAAGATGCTGTCTAACCATGTGTAATTGCTGTACTTGTTAGCACTCTCCTGCTAATGGATTACAATGCCTCTGTCATACCATGGGACTGACTACCACAAAACCCAAGTTTATCGGGAATACTTAGGCAGCATCAAATCTGTAAACACATGATGGAAGTTAATGGTAATATGTTGAAATTTCCTCTTTGGAATTCAATTTAGTTAAATGGGAATTCAATTTAGTTAAATTGAAAACCTCTACCACAGATTGGCATGACTCCTTTGAAGTCTTCAGAAAGTCTAATGATTTAGTATGACTACTTCAGCACCATTTTTCCTATCCTGTTCCCAGACATGCTCTGCTATTAATTTGCTTTGTAATCTTAAATGAGTCCATGATTATAGATGAAATAGTTATCTTTCATTCCCTTGGAAAACTTTCACAGCAAATCTGCCTGTTTTTTAAGTAGAAAAGCCACTGTTCCTCAAGAATATAGACAAGGACTATAAACATAATTAAATGTCAAAATGTCAATTTTAATTTTTTGTACTCTGTATTTTGGTTACCACATATCAGGGAATACATGATATTTGTCATTATTTTGAAACTGGCTTATTTCACCAAGAATGATGATCTCCAGTTTCATCTATTTCATTAAAGACAAAATTTTGTTCTTTTTATGGCTGAGTAGTATTCCATCATACACACACACACACACACACACATACAAACACCACAATTTGTTTATCAAATCATTGGTTGATATACATCTGGGTTGATTCCATATTTTGACTATTATGAGTTACTGTAATCATAGGTAAAGATAACTGAGATGTTGACTTCACTTCCTTTGGGTAAATTCCCTGGAGTAATAGTGTCTGGGATATGTGGTAGATCTATTTTCAGATGTCTGAAGACTCACCATACTATCTTCCATAATAGCTGTACTAGTTTACATTCCTACTAACAGTGTATTAGAGTATCTTTTTTTCCCCACATCTTTGCCGCCATTGCTATTTGATTTGGATTCTGATGCTTAATATTTAATTGAATGGATTGTAAAGCCCGCATTCATGTGGAAAGGAGTGTTACTGAATGCAAGAAAGAAGGCCATAATAAGTTTTTCCCCTCAATTTATTGTCATTCTGAAACTAATGGACAGTTTGAGGCATCCATTAATTTGAGGCAGTAGAGTATGGACTCTCCCACAGTTCTGACATGAGAATTCTACCTGTAAACTGTGTTTTTCTTCCTGTTACTGATTTCTTCAATTTTATTCTTTCAATATGTAGGCATCTTTGTTCAATGCCTTGAGTAGAGTACTAGAGGTAGTTCACCACTTTTTGGTTAGCTTTGTTATAAAAACAGGATCCTTTCTTATGGATGCTATATTTAGTATATCATTCATGAGATCCCATAGTTAGTGGATTCATTTGAGGGATTTTGCCATCCTCTATCCATGACATATGACCAACTTCATCAGATGAAAATGTGAACTGGTTCCTAGAAACTAGTGCTACTCCGGATTGTTACCAGAAATTTTGTGAAAGGACTGTGGAGTTAGAACACACATCAAATAGTATAATTTTTCAATGCTTTATCTCATCACTATTACTGAGTTGTAAATAGTCTTGTACCTATTGTAAACATTTGGTAAATTTGTATGTGGATGAGGCAATATTTTAACCACTGCCATTTTCAAGAACCATAAGAGCAGTGGGATGAATCTCAATTTTTGCAATAATATGGAAGCTGCGTGCTTATTTTCCATCCATTATTTTTGTTTTTGAACCACATGGTATTCATCAATTCCACATTCAGCTATGAATATATATGCCTATCTCAAGTTATTTTCCTGTTAAACATTTCCTTCCCCTTTTCCTTCCCTCTTTACTTTTTTGCCCTCCTGCTTCCATTTGCTTGTTCCTTCTTTCCTTTCTCCCTCCTCCCCTCCCTTCCTCTATTTCACGAATCCAAAAAAGCCTTTATAATTCAAGTATCTGAAATAATCATCTTAGTTCTTCTAGTTACTGAAAAGTTCCTGAAAACCAGTCCTACAAGTCTGTCTTATTTTTAAAATTGAAACCACTATGAGAAAGATACTAGGAAAACTTGAAACCATCTGATTGTGATTATTGTGTTAAATTGCCAGTATTCATGAATTATACTTAGGATCGTTCTCAATTTGCAAAGTATTGTCTATTTTCATTTTTAAGTATTCTAATGCATCTTCTAGAAATATTTTCTTGTATGAGGAGATTATCCCCTCTGTCCTCTTCTGTTTTAATTGTTACTTCATCTGTTAACTTTTTTGCTAGAACTGAAACCGTAAGAGAAAAGTAATCAAAACACCCTGAGAGTTTGTTAGCCATGTAAGCATATATGGTAAAATGATCTTAAAAATGCAACGTTGTCTACTGGAAAAGATTTTGGAGATAAGGCTTTGATTCATATCTCAGCTCTGCCATTAGTTAATTGCCTTGAAAAGTATCAAGGTCTCCTTTGAAAATTGAAGTTAAATTTCTTAACGTATATTGTGTTCCTTCAAAGTGCAAACATGAGCTGGTGAAGTATTAACATATAGGTGATATCTTTGAAGAACATCAGAAGAGGTGAGCTACAATGAGTGAGGACGTGTGTGCTAGAAAATAGCCAGGTTTCCTTGTGGTGTAGCTGGTAAAGCTGCTGCCTGTGATGTTGGCAACCCATATGGGTTGATGGTTCATGTCCCGGTCACTCCACTTCCAATCCAGCTCCCTGCTAATGCCTGGGGAAAAGAATAGAAGATTTGGACCCTTGCCACCAATGTGGGAGACCCAGATGAAGCTCCTGGCTTCAGGCTGGCCCAACCCTGGCCATTGCAACCATCTGGGGGTATGAACCAGCAGATGGATGATCTTTAACTCTGACTTTGAAATAAAGTAAATAAAATCTTTAAAATATCCAGATTCTACAGGGGAAGGTTCTTTTAACAGAACTGGATGAGTCTTTGAAAAAGAAACATTTGTTCTCTCTGAAGAAACAGGAACAGAAGAAGTCAAAGAGAAGAAATGATACTTGGTTTGGATTTTGAAGAGTAAATAGGGTTTTATCAGGTGAAAACTGGAGAAATATCTGGAGGAAAGATATCTGGTAGGAATACCATATATCAAATAACGTAGGACATAAGTAAGCCTTGTGAGTGGAATGTACAAAATGGAAAATATATTGACAAAATGATGATCTACAATGCCATGTTTTTTTAAGATTTATTTGAAAGAGTTGCAGAGAGAGAGAGAAAGAGAAAGAGAGGTCTTCCATCCACTGGTTCACTCCCCAATGGGCTGCAACAGCGGAGCTGCGCTGATCCGAAGCCAGGAGCTTATTTCGGGTCTCCTAAGCGGGTGCAGGGGCCCAAGGACTTGGGCCATCTTATTCTTCTTTCCCAGGCCATAGCTGGATTGGAAGTGGAGCAGCTGGAACTCAAACTGGTGCCCATATGGGATGCCAGTGCTTCAGACCAGGGTGTTAACCCGCTGCACCACAGCACCGGCCCTGCCATGTTTTCCTGATCCATTAAGTATCCGTGAGGATATTAGCTGTATTGGACACCAGAAATCCAGCAGAGAATTTCTCCTCCATTCATTTAAATCTTAGGTATAACTCAGCTCTCCTTGAACCCTGCATTGTTTTGCATCATGTTTTCTTTTTTCCTACTTGTCTACTCATTTGTGAGCACAACTCCATGGCAACCCTGTTTCTGCTCTAGGGCCCTTCCCAGTGTACACTCCTGACCTACCTTTCAGCTCCATTCTTAGGCGGGAAGCCCTCTAGCCTTCAGTCCCAGTGTTCCCTTTATGAAGCCAATGGTGTCCAATGGGTCCTGACAGAAGCTTAACAGTAACAGCAGCTTCTGTAGCCACCCCAGTGAGTTCTTGTGAAGCATCCAAATGATAAAAGATAGAACACATATTCACTTTGTAGGACCAAAGGCTTAAATTTAAATCCTGGTTCTCACTGAATGAGCCATGTCAATTTATTTAACTTCTCTGGGCCTCAATTTCATCATCTGTCTGGGATTAATAGTACCTACTTGGTAGGACTGCTATGAGAATTCTCATTCAACAAATGTAGATTGGACACTTGCTGTATTCACATTACTATTGCAGGACCAAGGTATATAACAGGGAACAAAGTTGCCACCTCCTGAACTTCAGATAGGTAACAAGAAGTACCTAATATATCAGATAGGGCTCAGGGGTGGAAGAATGACAAAAAGGGTAAAGGGCAAGGGGGAGGGTAGGAGAGAATTGGTGAGAGTGGCAATCTTGCAGATGGTACTCAAGGCAGGCATCTTTCGTGAAATACAGGAAGAAATCTGGAAAAAGCATTTCAGACACAGCACAGTCAAGGGCTCTGATAGGGGCAGAATTTTGTCCCCTGAATTCATACGTTGAAGCCCTTAATATGACTGTATTTGGAAACAGGACCTTGAAGGAATCCTTTCACTTATTTATTTGAAAGAGTTACAGAAGGAAAGATGGATAGAAGGAGATCTTCCATCTGCTGGTTCACTTTCCAAATGGCTGCAGTGGCCGGAGCTGGGCCAATCTGAAGCCAGGAGCCAGGAGCTGCTTCTGGGTTTCTCATGTGGATACAGGGGCCCAAGCAATTAAGCTGCCCTCTGTTCCTTTCCCAGGTGCATTAGGAGGGAGCTAGATCAGAAGTGGGGTGGCCAGGACTTGAACCAGCACCCATATGTGATGCTGGCATGCAGGCAGTGGCTTAACCTGTTATGCCAAGATAGTATCCCCTAAGGTGGTTATTAATGTTGAATGAGATCCCAAGGGTAGGCCCTAATCTAATGGATTGGTATCCTTATAAGAAGAAAAAAGTGGCAGAATTACTCTCTGTGCACACCAGGGTAAGGTCAACCCTCTGTCAGCCAAGAAGAGAAACCTCACCAGGAACCAACCCAGAACTCACATTGATCTTGACTTCCAGCCTTTGGAACTGTGAGAACATAAAGAAAACTTCTGTGTAGAAGCCACCCAGTTGCGAGTGTTCACTAATACAGGCTCTGAGACTGCAGCAACCTTGGCATGTGGCTGTTGCTAAGTAATGGTGAGAGAAGATGCCAGAAAATGAAGCGGAGAAGTAGCCAGCACACCAATGCCATGATGTGGAGTCAAGGTTTTATGCCATAGGAAATGGGTGTCATTGGAGGATGTGCTTTATAGGAAAATGATGTAATGTGTGCCATTACAAGATCCTCTGGCTGCTGCGAGGAGAATTTAGTGTGGGCAAGAGCTCATGGCCCTAAGTGTGGTTAGGGAGATGAAGGCGTGGGCCTACAGTAGGGTAGGGGAAAGGTGGGTGGTATGAATTTGGGAGCTGGAGCTGACAGAATTTGATGGATGGGATGAAGAATGGGAAGAAGCAACTCAGGATGACTCACAGATTGTTTGAGCATCTGAATGAATGATGGTGCTTTTGTGGAGATGGCTGTTCTTATGTCTGGAATGCTGTCCACAGACACCAGTCTGGCTGCCTCTGTCCTCCCCTGCATATCTTTACTCTGATGTCACCTTTGTATCCAGGCCTCCTCTCACCTAAAACCCCACCATTCTATCATTCCCCTTTATGCTTTACATTTCTCTGTAGCACTCCTATCCATCTACACACTATATTTTTTACCAGTTCTTTGCATTGTCTTGTAGAAGGCAGACTTTATGAAAGCATTCATTTCCATCTGCTTGGTCACTTACCCACTGACTTGGGTAAGCATGCTTAAAACACCGTCCGGCATATAACAGGTGATCAATAAGTGTTGATTGACTGTAGGAATGACTGACTGAATGGCTAAAACTTGGGGAAGAGGTATCAACCACTCTGTCATGAGACCTAGGTAGTCAAATGGCAATATCTGGCAGGTCACCATTATATGATTAAATAAGATAAGACAGACTCAATCACTAGCATCTTGCCTACTATTTAACCATTATTATTCCAAGCATTGTTATGTTTCTAAGCCTGCTGCACCCACCTCTTAATTCACTTTGACCAAAATTGCCTGATACCTGTAATTCTTAGTTCTAAGGTTGTATAGGTATGAAGCTAGGGGAGAATGTGGGGGAAAGAAGTTGCTAAAACTCAAAGCTGTCCTTTTATCGCAATTTCACCATTGTCATGTGGACAGTTTTCAGACTTTCTATTTCCTTTATGGTACCCAAATATGTATACTGAGTATTAATTCCCTTGAAGGAGCATAATCAGAGGCAATAATCAAAACAATGTGTACTGCAAAGTCAAAACTTTATACATCATAATCAAAAACCTGAGCTAAATTATAAGAATACACGTTATGGTTTAATCAATGACTCTGACCTTGCTTCAGTGCCTGATGCAAAGAGAATCAAAGATTTTTTGAAAAGCTCCCAAGAGGAGCACATTATGAATTTATCTCATGTAACTTAGTATGCTGTTCTTTTTTAAAGATTTGCTATATGTCTCACTATACCACTCTTTTAGCACATGAGGACCCCACAGAGAATCTGTAAGCATTTGCATTCATCTAGTGCCTCCAAGAATGATCTGTACTCCAGAAAGTTCTTTACAAGTCAGATGATGCTGGCCTGAGCAAAAGTGGAATGTGACTAAGGTGCTTGTACCTGATAGTTCCCAGTAGATTCCTGCCTTTACTGTGAGTTGTGAATTTAATGTTTGAGGTAATGGTTTCATTATTCACTGGAAAGTAAAATAATTGTTATTTTGATTAGTGGCATTTTTTTGTTTTGGTCTTCACAGATTAGAGTGGTGGTAAAGGAGGAGGTTAGTCTTTTATGTTGTTAATTATTTGAGAGAGGAAGAGGGGGCAGAGGCACACAGAAAAGAGCAAGAGTTCCCATCCACTGGTTCTCTCCCCAAATGCCCACAATAGCCAGGGTTGGGCCAGGTGAAACCTGTTAGCTGGGAACTTGATCCAGTTTCTGATGTGGGTAGTAGGGACCCAAACACTTGAGCCATCAACTGATGCCTCCAAGTGTCTGCGTTAGGAAGATACTAATATCAGGACCAGGGACTTGAACCCAGGCATGTTACAAGATGAGGGCAACCAATCACTGACATTTTCCCAGCCATAGCAAGCACCCACCTCGGGTTTTTCTTTTAAAGTACGTATTTTCTGCATTTAATAAACACATGTTTTATAAGGAAAAGTAAAAAAAAATTATGTGTTGAATAAAGACTTAACACGTATAGAAGAGAAAAAGAATTCCTTTACCTTTGTCTTAGTCCGTTTTGGCTGCCATAACAAAAATACCATGAACTCGGTAGTTCATAGACAGATTTATTTCTCACAATTCCAAAGACTGAGAAAGGAAGATCCAGGTGCCAGTGCCTGATGAGGACAGGCTTCTTCATTGACAGCTAACTTTTCACTATAGTTTCATGTAGATTAGGGGACAAGGGATCTCTCTGGGGCCTCTTTTGTAGGTACCAATTCCATCCAAATTCCTTGACCTAATCATCTCAGAGGGTCCCACCTCCCTTCACTATTATATTGAGGGTTAGGATTTCAAAGTATGGCTTTTTAGGAGGACATATATTCAACTCACTGTAGTTTGTTTAAGGCACATTTTATCCAGCATTATTCTCCCAGGACTTCTGTGGAAATAGTAATATTGCTTTACCTACCACTTTTATAATATATATTTTTGTTATGCATAATCTTTACCTGCAAAAAAGTCTTCCTAATGATGTCACTTTTCTTCACAAGTATAGAAGGATCAGCCTCCTGTCTACTGCCATGCAGGTTCTATATGTGCCTGGCAGCAGGAGTGACATGAGCTTTGCAGGCATTGTGTTGATCTCCTGTTCCACCTTTGCCACTTACTTATTGTGAACAGCCGTTGCTTACTTCCTAACCTGTTCTTCTCCATGAACAATGCCACCCCAAAACATGGAGTGATTCTCTGTTCTTCTCTGGTCATCTCTTCACATTATGCCAGATGTATGTCTTTAGCACCTTTCCCACCTCACTTCTCTGCCTGCATTTCTTTGCACCATTACCAAAGTCTGCATCTTCATCTTTCACCTGACCTTTAGTTATGATTTCCTACGTAGATTCAACCTTCTGATTTTCCCACCTTCCTTCCATCTCCAGCATTCTTCTAGGGATGCATTTCAGAAACCCAAGTTCAATCCTACTAGTCTCCTTGTTAATTTTTTTTTCACAATTGCCCATTAGTAAAGCGTGGACTTATAGACTGGCACATTTTTCAGCTTGTGATACTCTAGATTTGCTCTGTCCTGCATGATTTTCATTGTCTTTGCTCTAAGTTTTCCTTCTCTTTCTTACTAACTTTATAATTTGTGTTTTTTTAAAGATTTATTTTATTTATTTGAAAGAGTTACAAAGAGAGGTAGAGACAGAGAGAGAGGTCTTCCATCCACTGGTTCACTCCCCAGATGGCTGCAATGGCTGGAGCTGCGCCGATCCAAAGGCAGGAGCCAGGAGCTTCTTCCAGGTCTCCCACGTAGGTGCAGGGGCCCAAGGACTTGGGCCATCTTGTACTGCTATCCCATGCTGTAGCAGAGAGCTGGATCAGAAGAGGAGCAGCTGGGACTAGAACCAGCGCCCATATGGGATGCCAATGCTTCAGGCCAGAGCTTTAACCCACTGTGCCACAGCACTGGCCCCTGTAATTAGTGTTTAATATGTGCATGTAGAAATAAGCAAAGCCCACATTATCAGCAATAACAGAGGCTCCTCATTTAAAGTTTGCAAGGGAAATTGGGCACAAACTCTTGGATTTGGCAGAGACTCATATATGGGAAGAGAAGCAGGCAACTTCAGAGGGAAACCAAGTTTGGCGTCAGGTATTCTCTGATGGAGGTTGCTGGCCTGGGGACACTGGGCTTGAGTTTAACTAGAGAATGGCATCTGATGTGGCTGGTTTAAAAAGCAGAATTAGCTTTTTCTGGTTTTTACTGAATTGGGAAAAGGGAGGCACATATAGGGAAGCTGGCTGTCTTTGTCTAAGTCGTGATTGCTAGATTGGTTGGGGTTTGGCTTCCAGCTAGTTCTTGAAGTTGTGGTCAGAGTTCTAGTGTCATATTCTGTCTGGCCTACGTCCATGTGTATATGCAGCTTCTCAGGCCCAATCAATGTCTGTTGAGTTAGGAAAGGTAAATTCCATCTTAGTAATTCCCTCCTTTCCATCTTAGTGGTAGAATCCTAATGCCCCAATTTCTTTATCCCTCAACATTATTATGCTTCTGTTCCTTAATGTGTAGAAGAGAGCTTCCATGTTCACCTATAAATAATTTCTAGGAAAGAAAGAAGAACCTCCCTAGGCCTTATCCACTATGATAAGCCACCATTAGATGAAACAAAACTTGGAGGCACAGTTTTTCTCCTCATTCAGTCTGTTCCTGTTGCATATCCAACTTTGACTGCTTTCCTTATTCACTGCACCTCCCTGGGATGAAAGGCACTTGAGGTTGTCATTCCAGACTTTTATGTAAGTTCTTCCTTTACAGATAAAATAGCTGACCTTCACAATGAACTTCTCCCACAGAACAGTAATAATAACACGCCACCCACTCCAGAAAGGAAACACGCAGATGAATGAAATAATGTTTGTATAGACGTTGACACTCTGCAAAATATTCTAATAACATGGTTCCTGCTCTTTGAAATGTTCAGATCCTATTTCAATAGAATTAAAAGTCAGTGCAGAACAGAATGTGATTTGCTTGTCACACTTTACATGGGGGCACATGGCTATATTGATGACATTAGACAAGTTAAAAGCTAGGTTCTAGCAAAGTTTCTGACAAATTGGGTTGATTTAGAGGTGGGAATGGGTAATGGTGGTATTTATTCTTATCCATCTTTGTAAAAAGGCAATGGGCTACAACGTGAACCAAAACCACTTATGTAGCTAAATTACAGAAATCTCTCCATCTGCAAGAAGTTTTGGCTAAGCAAGTTAATTTTCGTCTTTAAGTATTTGCATGGTAATTGTATTTAGTCTGAATATGTATCTGCATTGACATCATTCATTTTCTCAGTCATATTCTTTGAACAAGGATTAATATAGTTCTTCATGAGTCATTTAATAATAGAGTATTGATGCTGAATTCTTACTTTTTTATGTTTGGGTGTTTATAAGTTGGTGCTTGAGCCCCTAGTATGCAGTACATTGATACTGTCTTTATTTTTGTTATCAGATGAAAATCCTTTGAGTTTTATATATGGACTTTGTTTAGAGGCACTAAAGTATGCTGTCATATAACGTAGCATTTTAAATACTATTAAAAACTATCATTACATGTACTTGATCTGTAAAGGGGATGTGATGGTTAATGCTTTCAGTGTGGCTGTTGTGATGCTTATGTTAGTTCTCTAATGGGCTTGTTCCAGGAAACCTTAAATGACCTCAGGTATTGAACCACTGTAGGCCATGATCAACTATGGCAGCCCCAACATTCTTCACTTCCCCAGTGTATCCAAGGCCATTTCACATTTCACATACTTTGCATGGAACAACCATCAGGGCTTCCTGAAATTGCCAGGGGACGATGAGTGAAACCATTCACCAATACAATTTTACAGAATTAGTGGGTGAAATATAATCAGATTACTGTAATAGACAAATTCTGGATGTATGTGCTTCTGTTATGTCAATTTAAGGGGCAATTTCTAGCTCATAAATTATAAACAATATTTTGTCTTCCTAAATGAGACTGGTCTCTGTGGATAGAAGAGACTTATTTGTGTAGATTTCAGGATTTGTTCTTTTTTTATAAATAGAAAAATGGTAGATATGATTCTACTAATCTCTAGATTGGAATGAGGTATAGATAGAGGAGCATGGTGAAGTTTGTTTTCAGGTACTTTCTTGAAGCCTTTTTTTTTTCCTAGACTTCTGGTCTACATTGACATCATCTAGTGTCATTTAAAGGAATTGTATCAGTACTTTCCTGGCACTCACCTAAAATCTGGGAAGCCATTGTCTTACTCATGGCCTAGAATACCATTTTTAGATGCATGACCATACGTCTGCTGACACTCAAGTACACTGTCTTAAGTGCATCCTCATCAGAACTTTGTGAACTCTTCTTGTGATTCTTCTGCCCACTCAAGGCTCACAGGAAACACTCCCTCTTCCCAAACACTTATCAACATTAATCATTGTTCACAGAATCCTGTCCAAAATAAGTTTTAACATATGCGGGCTGTGTGAGAACTGACATATGGCCATCCAAATGTGATGATCGTTATCTCTTCTGAGTATTTATTTTGAATATGAAGTTCTCTATATTTTTCTAAATGTTCCTTACTATTTCCTTCACCCACCACCAGCCCACACATTTTACTTGGTTGCAAGTGTTTTGGGAAAGCTCTTGAAGCTTTTCTCTAAAGCACCCCATTTGAGATTTTAAAGAACATACAAGTATGAATTACTGCTATTATTCTGTCTAGCTCCCAGCTGATAGGGATGTTGTAGAAAGTACACTTTGAGTAGTTAGGCTCTAGAACAGTGCTTTATTTCTAAGATTTATTTACTTAAGAAGCAGAGATAAAGGATTTGCAGAGACAAAAGGATTTTCACTCCCCAAATGCTGCAACATCCAAAACTGGGCCTGGAAAAAGCCCAGAGCCACGAACAAAATCCAGATCCCCCAGGTGGGTGGCAGGAACCCAATTACTTGAGCCACCACCACCATCTCCAGGATCTGCAAAAGCAGAAAGCTAGAATTTGGAGCCAGAGCCAGGTATCAAACCCAGATGCTGTTAGAGGATGCAAGCATCCCAGTTGTGTTGTAAATGTTAAGCTATATGCCTACCCTAGAACAATGAAGAAATTATTTCATATCCATACTGTCTTAGCCAGTGGCCATTTGCTACTATGGTCAATGAGCACTTGAAATTTGGCCAGTATGGCTGAAGGACTTATTCATTACCATTTGGTTTAACTAATTTAAATGTAAATAGCTACCTACCACATTTGGTTATTCTCAAGGACCTGATTAAGGTTTTTGTAGTCATTGGCTTTGGCTGGTCCGAGTGCAGTGGTGTTTACAACTAATTGATCTAGTCATTGGCTTTCCTTGGTGTTGAGAATGGTAATCTTTAGGAAGAAGACCTTTCTGATCTACTAGGATCATGATGGGGCTAAGAACTTTATGGCATGCCGGTGCCGCGGCTCACTAGGCTAATCCTCCGCCTTGCGGCGCCGGCACACTGGGTTCTAGTCCCGGTCAGGGTGCCGGATTCTGTCCCGGTTGCCCCTCTTCCAGGCCAGCTCTCTGCTGTGGCCAGGGAGTGCAGTGGAGGATGGTCCAAGTGCTTGGGCCCTGCACCCCATGGAAGACCAGGATAAGCACCTGGCTCCTGCCATTGGATCAGCGAGGTGCACCGGCCGCAGCGGCCATTGGAGGGTGAACCAACGGCAAAGGAAGACCTTTCTCTCTGTCTCTCTCTCTCCCTGTCCACTCTGCCTGTCAAAAAAATAAAAAATAAATAATAAAAAAACTTTATTGCAGAAAGGAAACAATTCTGATAAATCTATTCTTCATTTGTGGGGGAAGATTCATAGAACTGTTAAATAATGTAGGTTCTTTCAAATCTTTATAAGACATGGCAGGTAGGTAGTTCTGCCTCTACCGATTACAGGATAATTTCTGACAAGTCACATAATTCCTTTAGCTACCAGCTTCCTCGTCTCAAAATAGCTATCATGATTATAGCAATGTTGCTCTGTTTTTGACATGAAATTTGTGGCAATTCATTTTTTCAAATGGAATTTGCACTGCAGTCCTAGATTTTGTGATGATTTAGGCATGTGTTCTTTCCTTCCTCTAATTACTTACATTTTTAGTGAAAGAATAAAGAAAAATACCTTTTTGTTTTTGACAGACAGAGTGGAGAGAGAGAGACAGACAGACAGACAGACAGAAAGGTCTTCCTTTGCCATTGGTTCACCCTCCAATGGCTGCTGTGGCCGGCGCACCGCGCTGATCCAAAGGGAGGAGCCAGGTGCTTCTCCTGGTCTCCCATGGGGTGCAGGGCCCAAGCACTTGGGCCATCCTCCACTGCACTCCCTGGCCACAGCAGAGAGCTGGCCTGGAAGAGGGGCAACCGGGACAGAATCCGGCGCCCCAACCGGGACTAGAACCCGGTGTGCCGGCGCCGCAAGGCAGAGGATTAGCCTAGTGAGCCGCGGCGCCGGCCTGTTTAGCTGTTCACCCTCCAATGGCCGCCGCAGCTGGCGCACCGCGCTGATCCGATGGCAGGAGCCAGGAGCCAGGAGCCAGGTGCTTTTCCTGGTCTCCCATGGGGGACAGAATCAGGCGCCCCGACCGGGACTAGAACCCAGTGTGCCTGCGCCTCTAGGCGGAGGATTAGCGGCACCAGCCAAGAAAAATACCTTCTATAGACACAAAATATGGTTGAATTGAGAGGTTAAATAAATAAGAGAAGGCTACATCTTTGAATCTTTCCTCATGAAGAATAAGGAAGTGGGCTTTCACAGGTTTAGTTCATTGCATCTTTATTTTATGTGGAAATGAACATATTTTTGGTCTGGAATTTTGTGTTAAGTTCCTCAAAAACTGTCATAAATGCTTTGCTAAATGTGATTGTAATTTCATAAATCCATCTCATCTTTAACATACCCCAATCTTGCCTTAAACATAATTTTCCAATAAAACAAATGTTTTCTCTCTGATTTATCAAATAGATTTGCTTTGGGACAGCTCTTTTTTTTTTCTTACTCTTTATTTACACACACACACACATCCATTTGCATACTGCATGGAGATGAGGAAAATCAAAAGTGAACATTTAGTAAGTGTGCAAAGTACTATTAAAAACCCTTTATGTGAATAAATTCACTGAATTTTTATGGAGGCCGAATAAACCTTGAAGCTCTTTTATTGTCTGCTATTGCACTTAGTTTTGAAAATATTGATAGTCCTCTAATCACCAGTAATGGCATGAAATAGCTATCCAGTGACCTTTGTGCAATCATGATTATGGGCTGAACTGGGCATTTCACTATTTAAGAATGATTGAGACAAATCAAGGCATTTAAAGAAAATAATCTGATTTTGTGTTTCTGTTTCTTCAAGTGTTTGTAGCTTGTAAACCTCTCTGTATTTATATATTCTTAAACAAGCTCTGTAGACCTTACAAAATAATTTAAATATTTTGTTTAAAATTTTATACTATAGTGAACACAACTTTATTTCTGTTTATCAGTTCATTCTTTATATACATTTTACCTGCATTTTTTGATTAAAGTAAATCAATCCTGATAAAGGTAAGAGTTAACACGTTAACCATCTCTGGAAACCCCATCAGTGTTGTGATAGTTTTGAGTTTCTATGGCAGGGAATAATTCAGAGTTCACCATCCTTAGCCCTTGTTTTCTCTCTTGCCTTTCTCCACATAGTAAGACTTGAATGCAAAACAGTCACATCTCAGGCTGAAGGGATCAGGTAGCCTACTGCTAAATAACAGGCAAAAGACAACTAGGAGAAGCTTTTTGTGAATAAAAAGGCAAATGATTATATAGTGAGCACTTTTCTATGCTATTTCAAACTTGAATAAATTAGAATTTGTTTTACTTCAATTTATTCAACTGTGCACTTTTTTTTTTCAGATCATACTTGTCTTTTTTTCCCATTTAAAAAAATATTTGAAAGGCAGAGTTACAGAAAAAGAGAGAGAGAAGGAGAGAGAGAGAGGTGTCAGTCAATCTTCTACCTGCCAGTTCACTCTTAAAATGGCCACAACAGCTAGGGCTGGACCATATAAAATTCAGGAGCCAGGAACTCCATCCTGGTCTCACACATGGGTGGCAGGGGCCCAAGTACTTGGGCCATCTCCTACTGTCTTCCCAGGAACATTAGCAGGGAGCTGGATCAGGGGTGGTATAGCCAGGATTTTGAACTGGCATTGTAAGTGGCAGCTTTACCCACGCTCCTTTTCCCCCATTTTTATTTTTAATTTTGAGATAAAAAGAATATAAACTTACATTGTAGTCAAAAGTTCAATGCTCCGCTAAATAAAAGAGCTCAAAAATAAAAATAAAAAAGGAATATAGGCAAGGCTATAAACAATAATCAAATCCAAAGATATCAATTTCACTCATACACAGTAAATTTTAAAATAATCACAGATCATTAAAACTATGGTAGTGTATCATTCTTGTTTTTGTGAAGTGTATTTTCTACAAATGAATGAATTTCTTCAGAAGCAACCTAAACAGTTGCAGAGCAGTCAGTGTCGCTAGTGAGAGTATGTGATATGTTGTGTTTGTGGGTAGCAATACATGCTGTTAGAAGTGTGTTGAAATTATAATGAAATATTTGCAGTGCTCACCAGAGACACAAAGAATAATTATGCTTTGTATGCTACTATACCAGTTCCCTCTACCTTTGAAACCCTCCTGCATCTATGTTTTTCTTCCCCCACAAAGGAATCCACTGTTCTGAATTTAATATTTACTTTTCCTGTCCTTCTTTTTATAATCATACTATATACCAAATAGATCCAAAAGTATATTTTGGGGGGCATATGTTTGTCCTAGGTGTTGAGAAGCCTGCCTCCTACAACACAGTGCCTGGATCTGATTTTTGGTTCAGGCTCCTGATTCCAGCTTTCTAGCAATGCAGACCCAGGGAGGCAGTTGGTGATAGCTCAGGTGTTGTTGTTGTGTTTTTTTTTTTTTCATTTTTATTTAATGAATGCATTTTTAGATAGATACAACTTTAGGAATATAGTGGTTCTTTCTCCCATATCCACCCCACACACACTCCCATCCCACCTCCCATTCTCTATCAAATCTCCTTCATTATGGATCATTTTTAGTATGACTTTATATATAGAGGACCAACTCTATGCTAATCATAGACTTCAACAATTTGCCCACACACAACATATAGAGTACAGTTTGGGGAGAGAATTTGCCGTCAATTCTCATTACAATACCATAGGGACAGAGGTCCTACATGGGGAGCAAGTGCACAGTGACTACTGTTGCTCCTTTAACAATTAACACTCTTTTACGATGTCAGTGATCATCTGAGGCTCTTGCCTTGGGCTGCCAAGGCTGTGGAAGCCTTTTGTGACCATAGATTCCGTCAGTATTTGGACATGGCCATAAGCAAAGTGGATGTTCTCTTCTCTCTTCAGAGAAGAGTGTCTCCTTCTTTGATGACTCTTTCCTCTGAGGTCTCACAGAGAACCTCCATGTAAGGTGTTTTTTGTCAGAGCCTTGTCTTTCCATGCCTGAAATGCTCTCGCAGGCCTCTCAACCCGATCAGAAAGCCTAATGGGTTGATTCTGAGGTCAGAGTGTTATTTACTGCGAGAGTCATTCTAGGAATCTGCTGTGTGGACTACTTCTCATGTTGGCCCTTCCTTCCTTTTGAATTCTATTATTTTTACCAGATAGGCTCAAGTGTTTTGAATACCTGCCACTTCTAAGGGAGACCTGATTTAGTTCCCAGCTCCCAACCTCAGCCTTCTTCTGTCCTGGCTGTTATGGGCATTTGGGGAGTGAACCATTTGTTGAGAACTCTCCCAGTCTGTCTCTGTGTGTCTGCTTCTTAAATAAAAAAAAAAAAAAAAATTAAAGTTAACTTTATATATTTTCAATGTCTTCAACAGACTTACACTGAATATAAGTGGAATCACAGTGTATGTATTCTTATGACACCTGAGTCTTCATTCAGTAATGCTACAGACAATTATGTTGATGCAGTTTGTGACATTCATTTTCCCTGCTCTGTTTTGTTTTTACAAGATTTAATCCCCGCCCTTGTTTAGTTTGAAATTATGTACTGTACAGGCATTCTGAAATGGGATGCAGGCATCCTAAGCAGAGTTTTAACCACTATGCCCAATGCCTATGCCAATGTTAATTTTTTTTCTTATTTGTAAATTTGACTTACCTCAGTAAAATGTTTCAGGTCTTATTTCAATCACTTAACAGTCCCAGTTTCCTCCAGTGCATGTCATATGTGCACTTAATCATTAGAACTTGAATTTTTTTATATTTTTGTAAAATATTGAGGAGGATCAATTTAGAGCCTCATTGTGTGCCCCAAAGCCTAAGTAGAGATTATGTATAATTTGGTGTCAATTAAGTCTGGCTGTTGTTATTCCAGATATTAATACATTGAAGTACTATCATCTAACATGTTTCTTTATTAATCTTCAATATATCCTGCCAAATGCCTTCCTGGAGTCAACACACATTGTATTCATGATCCTTCTAGCCACAAATGAGCTAAATGAGTGAACATTACTTTGACTAATAAATCCAATTCTGAAGAAGTCAGAAAGTTCCACCATGTATACTCATAGCAGATCATTATTTGCAGTCTCCTTTAGTTCCTCGTTGGAGTCAATTGAATATTCTGACACCTTCGTAACAATCAAGCCAAGGTGTTATGCAATCATGCCTATTTTAACTAAAATTATATAGCTGCTTTTCCCAAGACCTATAATAAAGACCTCTATGGACTTTCACTAGCTCCAAGGACAGCAGATGTAGAGTTAAGGTTGCCTTCCTTCCCTTTTCTCCACATTTCATTCCAAAATATCATGACATCAGTCATTTCTGCTTCCGTTTTTTAAGCATTTGTATGGTACTTTTCCCATCCTGGCTTGGATTTTCATCGGAACATATGTCCTTGAATTTGCACACAAGAAAGACTGTCAGTGATTGACATATCCAAAGCTTTTTGTTTAGCTTTTTTCAATTCCTAATTTTTTCATTTCCTAATGGGAACCATCCAGGCTCTGTTGTCTGCATCATTAGGAGAATTATCAAAAATGAATCTGACCAGTTTTCCTATTGATCTTTTATCCCCTTTTCCCCTTTTATTTCCCTACCTATCTTTCAAATATATGGATTTCTATTTAGCAATGTGAAATAGTAAACTACTGGCACATGCAAAAGTTGGACTCATTTCACAGAGATCATGTGAGGCAAATGAAGTCAGACAAAAAAATTACCAACTTTGTGGTCCCACTTCCAGGAAGTTTAAAGATGGGTACAACTAATAAATGATTCTAGAAGTCAGAATAGAGTTTGCCTCTGAGGTTGGGGGATATTAACCAGGAAGAGGCATGGGAAAGTTTCATGGGGTAATGTTCAATGCCTTGATTCAAGCAGTAGAAACATGGCTGTGAAAATTCATTAACTCTGTGCATTTTACATGTTAATAAAGCAGAAAAACTCAAGTTACAAGTGAGAACCAGTTTTAGTGCAGTGTTCTTAAGTGTGGGCTGTGAGGTATTAGACATATAATCTGATATCATTAAACAACTGGGTGATGCTGTAAACAGTTTTGTCCTTGGAACAATGAGAACAATAATTTAGTGTTTACTTTCAGGTATGAGGTATAAGGAATAACATGCATAAATCGTTTAGCAACATGCATTCTACAACATATGCCACAAATATATTTTAGTATAATTTCTTCCCCATTCAAAACATTATCTTGTACTTGAAACCTCCTGTTATTTAGACAAATGACTAAAATCACTCATTCATACAATGATATTTCTTATTTAGTAACCTATTTGTGGATTGATTGGTAATTAGAATGGCAACTGGCATCTAAGCAACTATTTAAAATCTCATTTCCTATGCATTATCTAATTTACTTACCCACAACGAAGCTGGGAAAGTGTATGTATTTTATTCTCATTTTCCCAGGCCAGAACTTGAGATGCAGACACTGGTAGTAACTTGCTTCATGTAAAAGGAAGTATTAGAGCGAGTCACGTCTTGGAGCCATCAATCATCCTCTTCTCAAAGTTAGGGTATATGAGGGTTACTTGGAGAGCCAGTTAAACCGCCTGTCACCCCAGAGTAAGGGTTCAGCACATCTGGGGCTGGGCTTGAGATGGCAGAGCTTCTCGGGTGATGCTGCAGCTGAGCTCCATGGACCACACTCTGAGTAGCAAAGCTCAGCAAAACGAATAAAGCCAAAGTGTCAGCTGGGAGCTCTGTCCTCAGTTTCCATCCTCCCCCCCGCAAAAAAAAAAAAAAAAAAAAAAAAAAAAAAAAAAAAAAAAAAAAAACGGTGCAGTACAAAGCAATAAAAACTCCTTAAGGTGGTTTATAATTCTCAGGACATACTACTAGCTGGAAGTAAAGTATCATGGAGGAAGAGGATATAAAGGAAAAACATTCAGGGCCAGTGTTGAGGTGTAGCAGGTTAAGCTGCCGCCACCACTGACACCTGTCAGTGATTCCTGTCCTGGCTGCTTCACTTCTGATCCAGCTTCCTGCTATTGTGCCTGCAAAAGCATCAGAAGATTGCTGAAGTGCTTTGGGCCCTGCACCTACATGGGAGACCTGAATGAAGCGCCTGGCCCAGCCGTGGCCTTTGTAGGCTGTTTGGGGAGTGAAGCAGAGGATGCAACATCCATCTCTCTCTCTCTCTCTCTCTCTCTCTCTCTCTTTCAAATAAATCTAACAAAAATGGGGAAACCATTCAAATAAAATACAAGAGAAAACTACATTTAGCTAGGCTCATTTGCTGGTACTCGGTGACTTCCTACATGCCTGGTGGGTGTGAGGACTCTAAAACATACTCAAGAATGTTGGTCTTGTGATTTTCATTTCAATACACCAGGCAATATTTTTAATGTTTTAACCATTATTTTATAGGTCTTTGATTGATGAGAAAGTTTGTCTCAATGCTGTAACACTGGTTTTTGTCAGAACTCTTAATTTCAGCTTTTTTTAGTACAAGTGTGTTCCCTGAACACATTAATTGAAAGTACATGAAAAAAATTAGGGGAGCATCGTGATTAAAATAATAAAAATTGAACAACTTTCAGTTTTTCTCCAGCTTTGCTTTGTCTCAGAGCAGCTCTTAATAAGAGTCCTTAATCAGAGCTTCAACAAGGAGCAAATAAATTTTTAAAAGCATATGTTATTTATTTTAAAGATTTATTTATTTATTTGACAGCTAGAGTTACTGACAGTGAGAGGGAGAGACAGAGAGAAAGGTCTTCATCTGTTGGTTCACTCTCTAAATGGCTACAATGGCAGGAGCTGTGCTGATCCGAAGCCAAGAGCCAGGTGCTTCTTCCAGGTCTCCCATGTGGGTGCAGGGGCCCATATACTTGGGCCATCTTCTGCTTTCCCAGGCCGTAGCAGAGAGCTGGATCAGAAGAGGAGCAGCTGGGACTAGAACCGGCGCCCATATGGAATGCCAGTCCCGCAGGCTAGAGGATTAACCTACTGTGCCACAGCACTGGCCCCATATTTGTTATTTTAATATGTAATTCACAATCCACACAATTCAAATAAAGTAAATAATTCAGTGATTGGAATAGTGCAATTACTAAGTATCATGTGGGTTTTTAAAAGATTTATTTAATATTTCAAAGGCAGAGGAATAGAGGGGTGTGTGTGTAAGAGAGAGAGAGAGAGAGCTAGATCTTCCATCTATTGAGTAACTCCCCAACTGCCCACAGTAACTGAGACTTAGCCAAGCCAAAGCCAGAAACCAGGAACTCCAACTGGATCTCCCGTATGTGTGGGAGGAGCCCAGTGCATGGGCCCATCATAGCCTACCTCCCAGGCTCACTAGCAGGAAGCTGGATTAGAAGTGCAAAATAGCGAGGACTTGACTCAGGTACACTGATATGGGATGCTGGCATCCCAAGCAGCAGCTTAAAGCACTATGTCCCACTATCCTAAATATATAGGACATGTATAAAGACATAATTTGAGCAATAAATATACTACTTTTGCTAAATTTTAAATAAGCATTCTGTCACTGAAATATTTGCCACATTGAAAACTTGGCACTTAATGGGTTAACTGGCTTTGTCAGGACATCTGCCTCTACCATGTGTGTAATTTTAGACAGTTTGCACCCAGAAGAAATTCTATACCCATTAACAGCCACTCTTCATTTTTCCCAACTTCCTCAGCCCTAGGCAAACACTAATCCATTTTTATCTCTATGAATTTGTCTATTCTAGACATTTTATAAAAATGCGATCATACAGTGTATGATTGCTGGTTATTGTCTTATTTTACTTTTTTGAAGTTCCTTTACATTCTAGCATTTATCAGTATTTCATTTCACTAAATATCTCACTGTATAGGATATGCCACCTTTAATTTCCCATTCATCAACTCATAGACATTTGCCTGCTTCCTACTTTTAAGCTAATATAAAAAATACCTTCATCTCTAAGTGTGTGTGGACATAATTTTTGATATTTTTATTTATCTTTAGTATGTACTCATGTAATGCCTGAATTATATGGAACTCTGTGTTTATACCTTGAGGAATTGGCAGTGTGCCTGTAAGGCCTGTCCTTTTTCATTCCAACCAGTGGTGTATGACGGTCCAGTTTGTTCACATACTCTCCAGACTTATTATCTGCCTTTTTGTTTAAAGCCATTCTAAAGGTTGTAAACTGCTATCTGCTTGTGGTGTTGATTGTATTGACAGATTCCTAGCGATGTTGAGCATTTTTATGTTCTTTATTGCCATTTGTTTACCTCTTTTGCAGAAAGTTCTTCTGATCCTTTGATCACTTTTAATTGTTTCATCCTTTTCTAAAATTGAGTCCTAAATTAGAATCACATTTTTTAAAGTTTGCTCATCTTTGTCTCTCTTTTTTGAAATCTGTTAATGCTGGGTATGTATTGGTTGAAAACATGTACTTACTTACATGACTCAGTGAAAACAGTAGAGGACAGGGTAAAAATGAGAGGAAGGAGAGAAAACAGCATCAAATAGTGTGGAACAATGGCAAGCATGATAACTAAGTTTTACCAATAATGAATAGGTTGATACTTGGTTTAATAATTAGAAAGTTACATGCAACTTAAAATTGATTCTAATGAATATTTAATGTCACCATTTCCCAAATTATTCCATAGGATGTTAAAATGTTTATATTGAAAGGAAATCTCAGCTTTAAAAAGTCTAAGAAATCTTAGGCTTAATAAATGAAATGCAATGTTTAACTAAAGGGTTTCTTTGAGGCTTTTATATGGGAATAAAGATTGTTTCAGTTTTCTGGAGGAGTAGCTGGCAGGAGTATAGATCCTTTTTCTTTCTCCAGTAATCTTCATTTGGATCTTTTGTTCTGTAGAACACAGGGCTTAATTACTTTCTAGATGTTAATTTATCAAAAAGAAAAATGTACTGCCCTAGAGAGCTCTGATTATGACAACAGGACAGGTATGAGGGTGACCGAAAGACTCAATACATCTCCTTTACAAACTCACAGTGAATATGGAAAGGACCAAATGAAAATTAATATTAATTAAAGAGAAAGAAGGAAAGGCCTGGGAAGATTTGAGGCAGTTTGTGATTTCCCTCAGCCAGCTTGCATGTTTATTTTTCATTAGAGTTCATAATTGACCTCCTGCTAGGTGAATTGGATTTTTCAGGCTTGCTTTGTTATATATTTCAAAGAGCTCTAAATTTAACACATGCTGCTCCTCAAGGTGCAGCCTTTGAATAGCCTTCTTTGTATGAGTTGTGTTTTAGTTGGCTGGTTTTTTCTACTAAAGAATAGTTACCTCTTTAAAAGAGCCTGTTGAATTCTGGGGAATCTTCCCATTTATGTAATATTTCGGTGAACCTACAATTTTATCATAAATTTAGGGAGAATAGAACTATTTCTGGAAATAGGAATTAAGAGTTCAGTTGTTACTGGCTGTCTTATCGCATTCTCCAGAATCATAAAAAGTAGTCTGTACCAGGTCATATTGCTTTAGGTTGAATACATAATGGATTTTTAAACTATTCCATGTTCATACTATTTTCTTTTACTTTACCCCTAAGGGTGCTAGCAATGTGTTCATTAAGAAATTTAGGTGTTCTTATTTTTCTTTTCAATTTTTGGCAAAGTAGAACTTTCTTTTTTCTAGGCAAATTAAGCATAAATGTCTTGATTGTAAGGATACTATTGTTTGCAGAACTTTGTATAATCTATTTTTGGGCCAGATGAAATCATTAACTCAAAAGAATGGTGCCTTTTATTATTTTGTTTACAGTACTCACTTTATTACATATATATCTTATGACTCATTTTATAATTGACTTTTTATTTGACAGTTAGAGACAGAGAGAAAGGTCTTCCTTCCGTTGGTTCACCCCCCAAATGGCCGCTAGAGCCGGAACTATGCTGATCCGAAGCCAGGAGTCAGGTGCTTCCTCCTGGTCTCCCATGCGGGTGCAGGGGCCCTTGCACCTGGGCCATCCTCCACTGCCTTCCCGGGCCAGAGCAGAGAGCTGGACGGGAAGAGGAGCAACCGGGACTAGAACCTGGCGCCTAAATGGGATGCCAGCACCGCAGGTGGAGGATTAACCAAGTGAGCCATGGCGCTGGCCCCTTTTTTTGCCCTTTGTATCAGAAATGGAGTTCTGATGGTCACTTAGTCTTCTGTTAGGTAGGAGCCAGAGGATTTATTAGCAATTCCCAACATAAGAATTAAAACCATCTCAAAGATGAAGTGGGTTAAGCTGATACCTATGATGCTGGCATCTCATGTGGGCACCGATTTGTGTCTCAGCTGCTCCACTTCTGGTTTGGCTCCCTGTTAATGGCCTGAGAAAGCAGTGAAAGATGGCCCAGATGCTTAGGCCCCTGCCATCCACATAGGAGACCTGAAAAAACTCTTGTCTAATGGCTTCAGCCTGAACTTCCCCAACCATCACAGCTATTTGAGGAGTGAAATCAACAATTGGAAGATTCTCTCTGTCTCTGTCTGCCTTTCAAATAAATAAGTCTTTTAAGAAATAGTAAAAACAAGGGCTGGTGCTGTGGCGTAGTAGGTTAAGCCACCACCTGCAGTGCTGGCATCCCATATGGGCACTGGTTCGTGACCCAGCTGCTCCACTTCCCATCCAGCTCTCTGCTATGGCCTGGGAAAGCAGTGGAAGATAGCTCAAATTCTTGGGCCCCTACACCTTCATGGGAGACCCAGAAGAAGCTCCTGGCTTCGGTTCAGCGCAGCTCTGGCTGTTGGAGCCAATTGGAGAGTGAACCAGTGGATAGAGGATCTCCCTCTCTCCCCGTCTCTCTCTCCCCGTCTCTCTCTCCCCGTCTCTCTCTCCCCGTCTCTCTCTCCCCGTCTCTCTCTCCCCGTCTCTCTCTCCCCGTCTCTCTCTCCCCGTCTCTCTCTCCCCGTCTCTCTCTCCCCGTCTCTCTGTGTAACTCTGACTTTCAAACAAATTTTAAAAAAACAAAGAAATAGTAAAAATAAAACCGTGTCAACCAGCTCAGCTGATATGAGAAAACAATCTGACTCCACATGTTCCATCACTTTAAAAAGTGATTTTCTGTGGTATAGAAGTTCCTTTCATCATTGAGATCTTGTTCTGATCACTCAAGTATTTTGGAGAATTAAGTAATCAGATTGAAGTGCTAGATTATAAAGACAACTATAAGAGAAGGTCTCTGAGGAGAGCCATAGTCCTTGCATTTTGTGGGTTCTTCATCTACAAATATATACTCCAATTTATCCTATTAGATTGCATCAAGCCAAAAAAAAGAGAGTATGGAGGATTGTCACTGGAAGGTTCTGTGGACACATGCTGAAGCTCTCACTCCATTTCCTAAAAGTCATATGGCTACTTTTTACCGCAAGGGATACTGGGACATGTAGTCCAACCATATGCTCAAGAAGAAATGAATTTTTGAACATGCAAATGAGTTTTTGAACATGATCTCTGAAACATGCAGCTGGATATTTGCATTTTTATATTTGTGATGAAATTAATCTGAGTAATGAAATGGAGTTATCTCCAAAGAGGGGGAACTAGGCATAAACATGTTAATTATACATTTGAATCCCAGCTTAATAATTAATATATCAACATGTTAAGTGATTTTATTAATAAATTCTACTCAAATTAGTTCAAGGATATGTTTGGCATTCCTAGAAGGCAAATTTATTGAGCAAAGGATCTGTTCTTAATTTATAAAACAAATAATCCATTCCTATATATCTGAAATCCCTTTTGAATATCAGACTGAGTAGCTGAACATCACACAAACTAGAAAATGGATTTTGACAACCTTGTTAGTTATCATTTCAACAGGTACCATTAGCATGAAGCTCTAGCTGCCTGCCTTCGCCCTAGCACTCTAATGGGAAGTAAATACCCATCCAAACAGCTGGCCTCCTTTCAAAAACAGAAAATGACATCACATAATTGGTTTTGTCTGAACAGCTCAATGGGTGAAAATGTGATTCAGATGAGGTAAGGCATGACGTCATTATTCCCAGAGCAGATAGCTGATGGCGCCTTGCCAAGGCTGGACACTAAGCAGCCTTATTCTTAGAGCCAGCAGCAGTACACAAACCTGGTGCAGAACTTGACTCTCATTTGTGTTGTCCAGTGACTTTCTTAAAGCATGGCGGGATGGTGGTCGGCGTGCTGTTTTTAAAACAATAAATCAAGTGCTCTAGAGCATTACTGGTGTGCTTAAATAAGATAACTTGTTAGATTAAGACAATTAATCATCTGCAATGGTCTTGACTCTTATCAGTCCCTCACCTGGGCAGGAATATCATTGACATTTATCTCATTCTCAAGTCACCTTGGCAGAGGAGTGAGACTTGAAGGTTACATTCATTTATTTAACAAATGCTGGCAACCTGCTATGTGCCTGGTAAGGATCTAGGTGCTAGAGGTACACCCATAGGTAAATTAAGTCATCATCGTGTAGGTAATAAGCAAATAAAATAGAATGTAATGCCAGGTAAAGCTAAGCATGGGTGAAAGCGAGGATAGGGTGATAAACATCATTATGCACTTAAATCTGTATATATGAAATATATGGGATTTTTTCACCTTCTATAAATATGAAAAATAAATTAATAAAGCCATGTGGTGTTCCAGAGAGGGATGGGGTAGTGACAGGTCATGGAAAAGATGGTGTGAGAATACGTCATTTGAGCAGAAACCTGAATGAACTGAGGGAGAAAATCATGTACGTACTTGGAGGAAAAGGAGTATTGGCGTAGAGACAGCTGAGGAAGAGGCCCTGGGGTGGAAATGTACTTGGCAAGTTCAAAGACAAGCAAATGTGAATAAGAGAACAGAAGTGGGGAATGCAGTGAAGGAGTGGCTATGGTGGGAGCAAAGCCTACTGGCTGCTGCTGCTGACTGCCTGCCTGCAATACCATTTGGATTAGAGAACTGGCATGGATCATGTATGCACTGAGATTTACCCTCTCTGGTACTTGAGTGACTCGCCAAGTTTCGGAGGTTCCAGACCTGGGCAATGAGGAGACCAATCATCCATGACGAACCTTGAAACAACTGTTAAGAATGCCAAAAATTGGTTGCTTTTTTTCATCACCATACATGAACAGTTCCAGATGTTTCTTAGACTCAAACCACCTTCATCCCCCTTTCCTTGATGCACCCTTACTTTTGCCTGCAGTTTGACAGGCACCACTAAATACCACATCAAACAAAAGCTCCCACCTATCTGGTTAGCCATACACATTTGTCAAAAAGATCATAAACACACATATACATATTCCTTGTTTAGCAAGAAGAAATCAGTTTGTAATCAAAGATGCTACATGGAAAATGTTAAATTATCAAGATACAACCAGGCTGAGAACTCAATCCAGGTTTCCAACATGAATGGCAGAGACCCAACCATTCAAGCCATAACCTGCTGCCTCTCAGGGTCACATCAGCAGGAAGCTGGAATCAGGAGTAGAGCCAGGATGGGAAACTAGGCACTCATATGGGATGCAGACATCCCAAGCAGAATTTTATCTGTTACACCAAATGCCTGGCCCAGGAGAAACTGATATGACTGAGTATCCCTGGTATGTCAGGAAGGTTTTATTCATTTTTTTTCTAAAACCGTTTTGTGAGACTTACTCTGTGCTATTGAAGATAAAGGTCAAGAGATGTCCTGGCAACAAACCAAAAAGTGAGACAAGACCATTCCAATTTTACAGATAAGAAGACAGGAGAAAGCACGAATTTATGCTCAGTAACACACCATGTAACATAGAACCGGAAATCAGATACAAGTTTTTCTATTTCTTGTCTCTCTTTTGTAAATGCAAAATTCAGACTCCTGCACATTACTGTAGATAACTGGCATATGTAAAACTTTCCAATCCACATGGGCTATCTGAATGGAACTATAACATGTAGCATATCATAAGCATCTTGTGCAGGAGCAAGGTTTGCACCCAGTATAGAAAAAAAGGATAATCCAGTGCAAGATAGAATGTGGTAACTTAAGGGCAACTAGTAGTGGGATAACTGGTAGAGAATATATGCTAGCTCTTCAAAAAGTTCATGAAAAAATGTATACCATAAGCAGGGCATAGATTTCAAGAGTTTTAGTATCTAACGTAAACATCTTTATTTTCTGACAACCTCTTGAAGGATGCTTCCTTGATCTTTGAGAATAAGTCTTAATCCCACTCATAGCCCCTGTGTTAATAATGCTGTGATTTAGTCATGTACATGACTGCTTCTTGCTACCTCTGTGAGAACGATATCTAACCCAAGGACATACGCTACTACTTCTTGTGAAGATGTGGATTCCAATTCACAGATCTGGGGTGGGACGTGACATTCTGCATTTCCAACCAGCTCCCAGGGAATGCAGATGCTGCTGGTGGGAGACACACTTTAAGGCTGTTAGTCATTTCTGACATGAACCAAGAAGCTATACCTTGGGCCTCAACCCTACTATTAGCTACTTTTGCAAGAGGTTTCCCATCCAGATCTTCCAGTGGAGCCATTTTCACAGGATTTGAAGGAGGTATGGAATGATTGTAGAGGGATCAAAGGAAAGAACAAAATCGTGAAAATGGATTCTTTACCTCACTCCAGAAGAATTCATGGAAGAGATGTTTACTCCTCATTCAGATGTGTCTACATAAGTCTGCATGATTGATTTGATGAAGCATGATGTCATGCAACAAAGCTGTTGATCACCTTGAAGAATAAGTATTTCTTTCTTGATGTAACATCAGTTTTTCCATGGTCAAACACACAAAAAGAATCCAATATTCTCATATTTATTCTGGCCAAATGCTAACATTAATTTTCTTAAGTGCTTTGGACACTGTGCTAACACTATCAAATACTTTAAGGTGAACCTTTTTAAAACATGCAAGAGAATTTCTTCATTAACCTAGTGCTTCTCAAATTTTAGTGAGCCAACAGTGTTTTACTAGAAATGTGAATTTTAACTCAGTGAAGTTAAGGACTGAAATTATGCATTTCTGAAAGTTCCTAGGTGAGGTGGGCATAGCAAATCTTTGGATCACTGTGAAATAGAGAAGCCACAGAATATTTGATCTTGCCTTGAATGAATATGGATTATTGTATGTGTATCTGATGTTCAAAGTGATAGTTATATATTTACTTACCACAAAGGGCTTTAAAAAATGGAAATTCAGCCTCCACCCCATCATATAGGCCAGTGATCAGATTCTACAATCACATTATTTCCTTATCATAAAGGGCATTTCAAACACCAGCTGTGCAATAAAGGAATTTTGTCAGAAAGATGATGGCCCATTCCAGTTTCTCTGAAATAAAAGGCTCTGCTTTACTTGGCAGGTTCTAAAGAGTACAACTATTCAAGATTCCCCCCAGACTGACTAAACCAGCCAGCTCTGGGCATGGATCTGATGAGTAGTCTCTGGACCAGCACCATCAACAGCACCTGCAACCTTTTTGCAGCTTATAGAATCGTGGGCCCATTCAGATCTACTGAATCTGGATCTGTAGTTTAAGATCTTGGAGTGAATGTTTAGCATAGCAGTTAGGATATCCATATCCCACATCAGAATATCCGGGTTTGATTGACAGCTCATTGACTTCATTTCCCTGCTAATACAGACTCTGAGAGGTAGTAGGTAATGGCTAAAATGATTGGATTTCCCTCCTGCCATCAACATGGGTAAGCTGGGTAGTATTCTTGGCTGTGGTTTAAGCCCAAGCCCAGTTCTAGCTCCTATGTTCATTTGAGAAGTGAATCTGAAAATGAGAGCTCTCCCCCTCTTTCTTTCTCCTTCCTCTCCCCAAGCAAATAAGCATTTTAAAATAAAAAGATCCCCAAGCAATCCATTTACATGTTGAATTTTAAAAGACACTGCTAGATCTATCACAAACCTGGATAGATCCCATGGCAACTGAATTTTAAGGTATTAAAAGTCTCATTTCAAGTCTAGTACTTTGGATTTTTGCTTTATTAGAGCTGTCCAACAGCTGCAGGATACATTCTTTTTGACAGCACATTGACTTTGAATCTGAGGCATCTGGCATGGCATTAAACAAGGGGGGAAAAAAAACAATGTGTCCAATGTTCCATGCATGAAAGCACTTCCTAAACTTCTTGAGAAAATGTAATTAAGACATAAGTTTGCAAAAAAAAAAAAAAAAACACTGAAATTCGTGCCTAGTTTTTTCATGATAGACACTTCCACAAAGTTTTAGAAGACCCATTGTATGTTTAGTTCCTCTTTGTTATGATTTTCCTCAGCTTTCTCCCAGGAAATCTCATCACTTGCTTTTGATGTTACATCTATTGAGTAAAAAACATTCTCTGAAATAAACTGAGTCAAAACTTCAAGTTGACAATAAAGACAGCTGGGCTCATATTGTTTTCATTGTCATCATTCCTTATCAGTGGGCTAAAACTCAAGGAATGAATGAATTAGAATTTGTTGAGGAACTACTTCGTGTCTGGAATTATACTAAGGATTTTTTGTCAAACAAAAGATTCTTTGCAGGTATTTGGTTACTGACATGAATTTAACATACAAATAATATAGAGAGGTAGTGTGCTTTTAAGTTCTTGAAATAGTGAAAAAATAATAGCATGAATGAATAAACAAACTGAAAACAGTGAAGAATGGTGTCAGTTTGATTTGAGGCTTAACAGACCTGGTGGAACTTAAGTAGATTTAAGATGTAGGACATTCCATTTAGAGAAAAAAACTTGAACAAAAGGAAATAAATGCACAGAGGTAATGGGAATATTAGTATATTAGTAATATTAGAATTTAGCAATACTAGAATTAGTAATATTAGAATTTAGTCTTAAATATGCAGTGCTATTTTATAGTTTCCATTTTTGGGCACAGCACTTTGCATATTTTGGGGAACTGTAGAATACCGTCTAGTTCTTAAGGAAGATATTAAATCTTAAAAAATGTATTTTAGTAATTATAATTTATACTTCAATTGTATGGAGTATGGCATTGTAATTTTTGCTAGCTTCAAAATGTAAAGTGTAAAGGTTTGAAGATGTAATAATTCTGAAGAAACAAAAAGCCCTGCTACTCATATTCTAGACCCAATTTGAGCAGATTTTTCCATAATTTAAAAATGTTCAGAATTTCTTGGATATAATGTACTGGTGTTTTATAAATTTCATTCTATTCTTACAGAAAACTTTACTAACTTACAGAGCCAGTCTTATATTCTAGCATTATGACCTAATTCTTTAGATAATTATCATTTGGATTTTCTATTATTCAATGTGGAAAATTATAGCTCCAAACAAAATAAATATTCTCTGTTTTGTGGTAATATATTAATAAGAAATGCATATATTCAAAATACTTTAGAATGTTGTGCTTGATTAATTTATATGGGTTTTTTGAGGAGGAATAAATTAGCATTTTAATTATGAGCACTATAAATATTTACATATCTTCATAAATGTTTATTACATATATAGTACATTTAAGATGGATTAACGTTAATATGAGTCACATGGCATTGAAATGATAGCAAAACATGTTCTTGATCATTGAATCTCTTGCTAAAAATATTCATCCTTCACCTGTGAAACTCCTAAACTCACAACAATTTAGATTTTGGCTCAGAAAACTCAATTAAAAGATTTGTATTTAGTTTGGTGAAGTATTTTTTTGACTTTTAAACTTAACATGCATATAAAATTGTGCATATGTGTGAGGTACTGTTTGCTGTTTCATTACATGTATATGTTTCATATGTACTCAGAGTAAATCTATTTATCCTTTCAATAATTTAACATTCTTTTATAGTGAGAGCATCCACAATACTAGACTCTGGTTTTTAATAGACAAATATTCAGTACGTTGAAATTATCTATAATCACCCTACTATGTGACAGAACTCAGAACATCTGCTCCTATCTAGCTATAACTGAGCACTTGCAAATCAACCTTTCAACATTCCACCCTTCCTGCATCCCTCCCTGACCTCTGCTAGCCACCATTGTATTTTTAACTTCTGAAAGATCACCTGTTTTTTAGATTACAAATGAGTGAGATCATGTGATATTTGTCTTGCTGTGCATGGCTTATTTCATTTGACATAATGACCTCTGGTTCCATCCATGTTGCTGCAAATAACAAGAGACTATCCTTTTCTATGACCTAGTAGTAGTCAACTGTACATATGCACCACATTTTCTCTATCCATTCATCAGAGGATGGGGACTTCAGTTGTTTCCATTGATTAGCTATTTTGAATATTGCTGTAATAAACACAGGAATGCAAATATTTCTTTGACATATTTCATTTCACTTGGATGTATACCCACTTAGTGGGATTTCTGGATCATATGGTGGATATATTCTTAGTTTTATGAATAACCTTCATACTGATTCCATAGGGCTTTATTAATCTACAGTCCCACAGAACAATGTTCATGTGTTCACTTTTCTCCACATCCTGTCCAACGAGTGTTATTTTTATCTTTTTTATACTAGCCAATCTTAGTTAAATGATATCTTGTGATTTTGATTTGCATTTTCCTCATGATTAGTGATGCTGAGAATTTTTTTCACATTCCTGTTGCCCATTTGTATTTCTTACTTTCAGAAATGTCTGTTTAGATCTATAGCCATTTTAAAAATTGGATTTCTTGTTACGTTATTAAGTTGACTTCTTTATCTGTTCTATATATTAACCCATTGCAGACATATAGCTTACGGATGTTTTATCCCATTCAATATGTTGTCGCTTCATTCTTTTAACTGTTTTCTCTGTTGTACAAAAGCTTTTTCACCTTATGCAACCCCATTTGTCTAAGTTTGCTCTTACTATCTTTGCTGACGGCATCTGATCTACACAATCCTTGCCCTTTCTAATGTCCTGAAGTGTTTTCCCTATGTTTTTCTCTAATAGTTTCAAAATTTCAGATCTCACATTTAGATCTTTCATCCATTTGGTGTTAGTTTTGTATGTGGTTAGAGATAGGGGTCTAGTTTCCTTCTTCTGCTTCTGGATATCCAGTCAACCTACCACCATTTGTCTTGAAAATTATCCTTTTTCCAACGCATATTCTTAAAACATTTGTCAAAGATCACTTGGCTCTATATTTATGGGTTTAATTCTGAGATATTTATTGTGTTGCATTTTGTAAGGCCATCACAAAACACACCAAACACCGGAGTTAGAGGAAAGGTTTATTGTCAGGTGGGGGGAGCCCAATGGGCAGGGGTAGGGGGCAAGAGAGTAAAAGATCAGCAGAGAAGGCATGTGTGCAAGAAACAGTTCCTGTTATACCTCTGCAGTGGGAAGGGAAATAGGAGCAACAAATCCCATTAGGGTTGGGGTGGAGCCGATACCTGTGGTTGGGCCATCTAGTCACCAGGCTGCTAGAATGGCAATGGGGGCTAGAGCCTAGAATGGTGTCTGGGACATAGATCATGCCACAGATAAGACCTGTGCCATTTTACTAACATTCCCCCACCCCCGCTTTTATAAATCGGATGTTTTATGGGATTACATCAGCCCCAAAAGTCCAAGAGGAGTAGAGGGATGATGATCTGTCTTTTAGAGCTGCTTCCTGCTGACACGAGGGGATGAATTACTCTCCACTAGCGGGACATGATGTCTCAAGCCTGATCTCCTGGGTGGGTAGCCAAGTATATCCCTATAGTGGCATTTGGTTGACTGCCTGGTTGGTGAAGGCTTTGGTTCGTTCCATTATAACCTCCTATAAACACTTAAACAGACATGGTAATATAAAAGACAAGGTGCAAATAGCAGCCAATGATCCTAAGAGTGGCATTAACCAAGTAATGAGAGGATTTCATAGAGGAAAGGAAAAGAGAGGGGGGTCTCTGGACCCTAGGGAAAACTGATGTGGTTTTTGCCTGGCCTGATTGGTTAGCATAATGATAACACGATTAAGTCCAGTCTGTCCCATAGTATCATGCCTGTTAGTGAGGTGATATGGCTTTGGAGAACTCAGATGGCATGAGCTGAGGTCTCGATGGACCTAGTGACCTCCTCTTGCAATTGTTGGAGTTATTTTGGAGTCAGTCGAGATAATGCTGTGGCCCCAAGTTGTTTCTGAGATCACTACTGAGGAGAGGGAGGCTGCAAATTTGATTCCAATCAAGGCTCAGAGAAAGGCTAATTCTCTTGCGGGTAGAGGGGTTTGTAGAGAAAATTCTGAACAATAATACAATAATAAGTGGGGGAGAGGACCATTAATATACACAGGTTGGGAGTAAAGCCATTGATGTTAGACTGGAGGCTATGATTACAAAGGAATGAGGCCCCAAGTGGGCTAGACAGGGTCTAGAACAAAGGACATAGTCGTCATTGGAGGGCCTAGGAAAGGTGCTGTATAAGCCACAGATAGAAACTGACAGAAGAGGCCTGATAATAATCAGGTGAGCTTTAAGGTCTTGTCAATTGTGAGGCCCAGACCTATCTATCTGTTCACATGGGGTACATCCTAAGGGAGGTGTGAACCTCCTTGGGGAAGGCACCTTGTTGACTTCCATTACCTAACTGGCCTGGGAGGAGAGTTGGCCAGGTAAAGGCTGGTGGCATCGCTAACAGGAAATTGACAGTTCTGTCTGCAATGTTACTGAGCCTACTTAGCTGTTGCCTCAGCAGTGGTGGTTACTTTGGAAGTTGGGCCAAGTTGAAGAGCTTTTCAGCTTAGAGACAACAAGATCTGTGGCTCTGAACTGAAGTCCTTCGACTCCAGGGTAGTTCCATTTCCAGTGACCTAACTCTTGGCTGTTGGAGCTCTTCATAAGCTGACTTCTGCTGAAGCTCTGGCTTTTCACGTTGAAAGCCACTGCAGTGGACTGCCCTGTTGGGTCTCCTTGATGGCAGTTCACTGTATAGAGCAGCCTTAATTGGACTATCACCTATCTTTACATGGCTTCTGATGCCTAGCTTTCTCTTCCTCCTGGTTTTTGTTAAAACGGACCATGGGAAACCTTTAAGAGGATTCAAGTCAAGGGGGTGCTCACATCCCACCTCTAATCTTTGGTGGCCTAAACTAGAAGTCTAAAGTCACCGGCATGTTCTGATAGTGGTTTTTCTGTGAGGTAGACAATGCCCATGTGGAAAGCTATGTCCTTACTTTAAAACTCTCTCCCTTTGTTTTGCTGAAAAGGAGGTTTTGCCTGTTTACTGTTCCCATGGTGTAGTAAACCTAGGCATGAAATCATAAATTAAGCTTTCATTTTGGCTATGCTATTATTTCAGAAAAATGTTAGCCATCCCTTTTATAAGATTTAAAAATCAAACTGTACATCCTGGAGAGTTCTTCAGTATAGAGTCAGTTTCTCATCTTGAAGAGAATAGAGAAATGAGGGAGCAAGTCAGACTTCCCAGATTTCTTACTGACAATAACAATATCAAATAAGAACATAGCAACCAGTTTTAACTGTCAAATAACTACTTATTAAAACATTTACCAGAAAGTCCAATGCCTTCTATAAATTTTAAGATAAGAATACATGTATTTGGAAACATCTCTTAAATATCTGACACAATGTAACTTGTTTGACTAGAAAATTCAAACATAAACATGTAAATGACTTAAACATTTTTAATTTCTTTCTATCAACAAATTTAAAACATGTGATACAGAGATTCAGGTCACATGGACCAAAATGTATCTCTGGTTAATTTTAGCATTTTAAATTTATGAGCAATCTTTTATCTATAAACCAATTAAAACAAAGTTCTTAATAAATTTTCCCATGTAGCTATATAATATGTATACATGTATATCATAACATACAAGATAGAACAATTAAGCAGTTTCAGTAATAACATCTTAAAATCTTTAACTGTTTTTTAAATTACCAATTGCTTTGAATTGTTTTCTGCTCTTAGTAACTTCAATTAACCATACTTTCTCTCATGTGGAACCTATGTTGCATTATTGGCTTCTTCTGCTTACATCCCTAAGTACTGAACACGACAGAATCCACTGGAAAAAATCCTTCAGAATCTAGAGAGGACACAGTTAAACACAGAACCAACAATGATTTAGGTTTTGTTTGTTTTTTTTTTTTTTTGACAGGCAGAGTTAGAGAGAGAGAGGTCTTTTTTCCAAAGAGAGAGAGAGAGGTCTTTTTTCCATTGGTTCACCCCCCAAGTGGCCGCTACGGCCAGTGTGTTGTGGCCGGTGCGCTGCACTGACCTGAAGCCAGGAGCCAGGTGCTTCCTCCTGGTCTCCCATGCAGGTGCAGGGCCCAAGGACCTGTGCCATCCTCCACTGCACTCCCGGGCCACAGCAGAGAGCTGGACTGGAAGAGGAGCAACTGGGACAGAATCCGGCATCCTGACCAGGGCTAGAACCTGGGATGCCGGCGCTGCAGGCAGAGGATTAGTCTAATGAGCCGCGACGTTGGCCCAATGTTTTAGTTTTATGAGTAGCAAACTGATATATAAAACTTTAGATGACGAAAGACTTTAAATAGCCATGTTTAAAATTATAAACTCACTAACCAACAGGAGGCACTTGCTTACCCCACACAGTATTTTTGAAAACACCTATAGGATTTTACAAAACATTTAACCCTTTTAGGCTTCTAGGCCTTTCTCATTGAGATAATCATCATGTCTGATAACAACACAAGATCTTTTTAAACTTTGTATCATTTGTTATCAGTAGCATTTTACATTGTCATAACTTAGCACCACTTCACATCTTGACAGTACCTCTAATATAATCCAAGTAGCCTGCTTAGTTGGTGTCTCTACAAGATAAGAGACATCCTTTGACATTTCCAGGGGCCCAACTGGAAATATCAAAGTTCAAATTCTTTGGGACTTTAATTTTTTGAATGTCTATCAAGGATGCCAAGAAGGCTTAAAATATCTGGTAAAAACAGGATCCCTTAACATCATGGCATTATAGAGACCAGATTTGATCATTGTGACAAGATGATTACTCAGGTGGTTTAGAATGAGTGTATATTCAAATCAGCCATAACTCTAAAACACAGTTGTTCCTGAACAGAGCTCAATGGGACAGTGGAGAACACAAAAGATTACTTTAACATTAGTCTCTTTGGCCATTCCAAAAATTTGAAATAAAAACTTAAATTTCAGAGTTAGTGCATGGAATCATATCCTGTGACTTTAACAAAGTCAGAACTAGGGAAGAGAAAATAGCTTACTGGAGCTGGCTAGAAAGCTGACAGTCACCAATTATTAAAATATTGAGTAACATATATGCATTGCTAAAACCTCATTGATTTAACAGAGGATCATATTCTAGTTCTATATCCAATAGACTAATAGCTTTTGCTTTCCATCTGATTTCCTTGATTTATATTTTGAAATAACCATTTAGAAATCACCAAATTAAGATAACATTTTAAAAATAAGATAACACTCAGATTTCAACCTTAGTTACTTTCAAGCAGTGTTGAACTATTTTCATATGGATAATTTATGAAAACATCTTAGTAAGTGCAAGTACTTTTTCCATAGAGTATAAGGTGCTAAGAGTAAAAAAGTTTACATTTAGATACATTTATCTCATTTGCTTTTACCCAATTTACATTTAGCAATAACACCTCAATGACTGAAGATCCTGTTATAGTACCATACATCTATCTGAATTAAAAACAAAATTACATTCACATGGAATTCTCCTTTTATAAAACTGTAGCTATAAATTAGTGACATTAAACCAGAGACTGCAAAATCCACCTTAAAGGCTATAACTAGTACTGATTACCCATTGCTATATCATTGGAAACCTACTGGAAGACATTGCAAAACAAGTTTGGTAAGTTAGAAAGCAATATTTTTAAAGGTAGTGATCTTCCTATACCCCAAATAGAAATTTCTTCAAACCCAATATCTAGTTACAGTTGAACCAAATTCTCATGCATGAGATTGTTATTTACCAGACACCTTTTTAGATTTTAATTGAATTTGAGTCTATTCTTTTTTACCCAAAGAACACCTTAGGCCAATGATGCCGTAGTCAACAGTCAGCAACTTGGGACTGCCTCTGAAACAAAATGTTCAGGCAGCTCCTAGATAGTTCCCAAAGTTGACTGTGGGCTGGGAACTGATGTGCCAGGGACAAGAAGTCCACTGGAGATTATTCACCATTATACTAGGTTTAGTAGGGGAGAGCATCCTTCAGAGTAAATGGGCACCCCTTTGTTTGGAGAGAGATTTTGAGGAGAATCTGATAGGTGACAGAGTAAGGGGCAATAAGGGAAAAGGAGATATGTGTAGAAATAGTAATTAACCCGGGAGCCAGCTGGTTTGAAGCACCAGTCTAGGAAATGCTTGCTAATGGGACCAGGAAATCAAGTTCATAGGCATTGAGGAGACCTGGCGAGGTCAGCTTGACATTCTGTGGGGACCAGACCAAACCCAGGTGCCAGGAACTCCCTCTGGACCTCTCACATAGATTACCAGAGCACTAGCTCTTGAGACATTGTTTTCTGCTTCCCAGGATGCATCAGCAGGAAGCTGGATCAGAAGCAGAGTAGCCAGGACTTGACCTTGTACTCCATATGCGATGCCAGTGTCCCAAGTGGGAGTTAAACCTGTTCTGCCATGATACCTACCTCTGTGAATGATCTTTTAAATGTGCTGTTGGATTTGATATGCTAGTATTTTGTTAAGGATTTTTTTTTCATCTAGGCTTATCAAGTATATTTTTCTACTTAATGTAACTAAGGGATTATCAATTTAGCTTACTTTTTTCAAAGAAGCAACCCTTTGTTTATTGATTTTGTATTTTTAAGTCTTCATCTTTGTGTTTTTTTTCTTCTAAAAAGTTGAGTATGTTTTTCCATCTTCACTTCGGAAATTTTTTTAAGATTTATTTATTTGAAAGTCAGTTACACAGAGAAGGAGAGAGAAATATATAAAAAGAGATATAATGTTTCTAAAATTCATAAGAGCTTGTAAAATACCGGCTCACATGAAGTAGTTTCCATGGTACAGAAACTTTAATATTACCAACTCTGTGGGTCTTAAAAATTGTAGGAGGAAAATGGCTGTGTGCTTTATCTTTGCTCCCATTAACAGAAAACATTGTGGAATATAAAAATCTCAATAAACTGCAGGCTCCTTCACAATATAGACATACATTATTTACTTTTATAACCCTAGCACCTGTGATACTTTGTACTCTTGATTCATAATTCTATGCTATGGTGACTTTGGCAATCTACTCCATGGACTTGACTCTAGGACATGCTTGGCAATCTAATATTAGGAGATTTAATGCCACAGACACTTGACATGTGCTAATGTGTATGCCTTGTTATCTTGCATTCCTGCCATGCACCATGAGAAAAATATGCTCCTGGGAGTGACTGATTCCAAAATGGAAGCCATACGGAGATGGCGAGAATCCAACCTGTAGCATGACACTGGACTATATGCACAAAACACTTTCTGTTCTGCCATGTTTGATTTCTGAAATTTCTGTGCACAGGCATCTATCTCCTGAGCTGAACTCCAGCATGCGATGGTGGTAGTAAAATACCTAGACACTGGTTTCTAAGTAGTTGGGACAGTGTATAAGAAATAAGGGGAAAATTGGTTAGACCTGGAGCTTTCCTCATCTCTGGAGTCTCAAGATAATAGCTCAAAGCCATTCAGAGGTGCAGCATTGGACAGGGCTTCCCAGCCCACCAGGATCAAGCAGTGAACAAAAGATTGCTTGAGCATTCTCTGAGGTTCCTGAGTGTGTGGCAAACCTGGAGTCCCTTTCTGATTTCCAAGCTGGGAAAAGGTATGATTATGCTCATACCCACCACTGCAAATGATTCAGAAAACACTAGCCCAAGTTTGAGTTCAAGGAATGAAAAATGGAATAGGAAACAAAGTTGAAGTGTTGGAAAAGCATGTCAGGTTCTGAAACTGGGGTTGGGGAGAGTAGAAAAGAATCATGCTGAAGGTCATGTTGACATATTTATCCTTGACTTAAAAACTGTCCAGTCTGTCTGCAATTTTTATTTTTCCTAATATAGACAGAATATTACCTTAAGGTGTAGCCTGTATCCCACACAGGGTATGGTTCCATCACTATTGATAGCTGTTATAGAAGTTAGAGTTTACTGTAATTTACCCCAGGGTCTGATCAGATAATCCCAGGGAAGCTGACAGTGGCTAAAGACAAGCAGAATAGAGCATTATGCAGTTTGAGAATTACATGCAGACTGAGCTTGAATTTGGCCTTAACAGAAGTAAAATAGGAGACAATAAACCACCTCTCATTTCAGGGAACTTAAACTGAAAATTTGCTATAATATAGGGTTTTTGAAATTTTTTATTTGAAAGAGAGAGGGAGGGAGAGGGAGGAGAGAGGGAAAGATATCTCCCATTTACTGGTTGACACTTCAGATGTCCATAACAGTGGAGGCTGGGCCAGGCCAAAGCCAGGGGCTTGGACCTCAATCTGGATCTCCCAAGTAGGTGGCACAGATCTTGCTACTTCGAGCCATTACCTGCTGTCTTGTACACATTAGCAGGAAGTTGGAATAGGGAATGGAGTCTGAACTTGAGCCCAGGCACTCTAATGTGGGATGTGAGCATCACAAGCGATATCTTAACTGCTACACCTAAGGCCCACCCAATATAGATTAAATTTAGGTGCATTTTTTTAGTTAAAAAAATTAAACTATATTGAGCTTTGGCAACAAAATTATAACATATTAAAGACAGGCAACAAAATCTTTAAATATTTACTTTCAAAGTGTCTTAAGTTGTCTTGTGATATAATTGCTAATCAAAATTAGTGATAACACTAATTGATAATACAAACTTTTTGGATAGGTTATTGTACATATTCTATTTTTCAAATGTTTTTCTAGGATTACTAATACTTAATATCCACTATAATTTTTGTTATTATTTGCTATTTGTCCTGCACTTATAAGCTAGGGCATTAGGAATTGGTCAGTGATTGCACTTAATTTTTAAAATCTGTTTTTATTTTATTTGAAAGGCAGGGAGAGATCTTGCATCCACTGGTTCACTCCCCAGACCCCCACAACATCCAGGGCCAGGTCAGGCTGGAGGCAGTAGTTTGGATCTCAGTCTAGGTCTCCCATGTGGGTGGAAGGGAAATAAGTACCTGAACCATTATCTGCTGCCTCCCAGGGTGCACATGTACAGGAAGCAGAATAGCCAGGTTTCAAACAAGATACTCTGATATGGGATGTGGGCATCACAAACAGTGTCTTAATCATTGTGCAATATGCCCACCCCTACATTCAATTTTAAATTAATATAATAAACTGCATAATAAACACTTCATGTCCTTGGCTATATATTTAATTTATTTCATTTTAGATAATTTTATCACAACTAATTATAGGGTAGCATATGTGTATATGTGTGTGTGTGTGTGTATAAAATACTATTTTAGGAGGGAGATTGTTTTATATACCAGTTATTTTTCCTCAACTAGATTGTGTGTGCTTTCTCTATCCTTCCCCATTCCTCACCTGATGACTAAAACTCTGAACATTGTGCAGTAAATACTGCCCAAATAATTTTAATTTTTAACTCTCACATTCACAGATAACTAAAGCAACTATAAGTGAATGGTTTCTGTGAATAAGCATTTCTTTAGCATTTTTATCAAGTTGGAGTTTGAATCTACTTAAATATCTCTTCCTTGAAAAGAGCAAAAATTAAACATCAGGATAACTCTCAGCCTTAGAATATAAAATATTTAATACTGATGTGAATCTTCATGGACATCTACAGCTTAAAGAATTATTTTAAATAGTTTAATAAAACCTGTGTTTCTCTGTAGCTCAATTTATTTTGTGCTTGAAAGATATATTAACACTGTGATTCTGTAATCCCAGGATAAAATCTGTATATTTGATCTAACTTCACAAATTGACATATCCATTAACCCATAGCAATGAATGAAAAGGATATTTCTCAGGAAACAAATTTGTGTAGCATCTTCTAATATGCGCCTAAAGTAGAGTGACATTAGCAATATTTTCATGATTATTTAACTGTCCAGTCAATGCCATCCAGTCCCAATTATAGCAGAATGTGTCCTACTTTTAAAGTGCTGTCATTCTTTTTCACTCAAAATATAAAAGGCAATTTAATTACAAAGGACATACTTTTTTATATTGAAACAATATAAATTCTGACCGCTTGCCAAGTGGGAGTGTGTGTGACAAAGTGGGCTTTGAAAGCTTATGCTCCAAGCATAATCTGAAAGTCACAGGGTGTAAGGCAATTATTGATGGCAAATAGATGTTTGGCAGGCAGTCCTGTGTGGTTTTCTTTAACCTCTTTTTCTAAATGTCCTCTAGTGAATTGAAGGAAGTTACATAGGGGTGAGAAAGTGGTGGTGGGAAAAGTGTGGGAGAGATTTCCTCTCCACTTACTTGGACGCCTTACTATCACTCTTTATTTACAGAAACAATGAGAAACGAGATAAGACAAAGTCTTATTTGATTAACCAAACTGGTATAACTTGAATATAAAATTGTCTACAGCAGTCTTATTTTTCTGTTGAATAAAATAAATATATTAAATAAAAATGTATTCACTTTCTCCCAAATTCTGCTTTTGACAGTCCTGAGTCTTCTGTCCTCCTGGCTGATGCTATATATTATTCATACCAGACTTCCATAAACATTTCCCTCAAGTTTGCTGATCTTGTCCTAGATGTGGTACTCACATGTACATACATTTTAAATGCACATGTATTTTCATAGTTCCCTTAACTATATGCTGACTTACCAGCTTCAAATTGTTCCATCAATTAACACTATAGTGTTACTAGTTAATTAGTAATTAGTTACTAATTAGTGTTACAATTAACACTAATGAAAAGAAGTTGGTCCTGAAAGGTCAATGTTTGAGATGTACTTTTACACTAGTTTACTGTTCAATGTGTCAATCACAGAGAAGGTGTTGAAAAGGTAGATTGGAGATGGATAGTTGGTGTAACAGTTCAGACACTCTTATCCCATATCAGACTACCTGGTTTGAGTCCCAGCTCTCTCCAGATTCTAGCTTCTTGCTAATGCAGAGTCTGGGAGCCAGCTGATGGTAACTCAGATAGCCAAGTCCCTGTCATGCAAAATGGGAGACATAGATTTAGTTCTGACTCTAATTTTGACATGGCCCAACCCCAGCCATTCTAGACATTTAGGGGAATGAACCAGTGATTGGGAGATGCTCCCCACCCCTTTTCTCTCCCTATCTTTCCCTATCTCCCTCTATCCCAAATCTGAAAAATAAATGTAACTGCCTGGACTGTACACCACACTTACAAGTACTCTGTGTACATAGATGTTATTGAAATTCCTCCTAGGTCTTAGAGATACACACAGATGCAAGGAGTGTACAAGTCTGAGAAGTAGAGAAACCACATTAGGTGGATTCACTTATCTAATGCACAAAATAAACTACCTTAAAACGTAACACAGCCACTGTGTTGTTATCACTATAGTCATGGCCAAACCTAGTAGGAAAAACTAGTCTTGGCTCTACGGTGTCTGTGCTAAATGGAGCTGGAAACAGGAAGAAGTAGAAGTGAGCAAGCATCTTCCTTTTCTCAGAGGATGTTTCCAGCATGGTGACCTCAAGGTTATTGAACCAGTGGTGGTTTGGGGGGTTCCGGGATCTTAGAAGCAGAAGCTGTCACTCTCATAGGGTCTGGGCCCACAAACCAGCACAACAGAAGGGCTGCTGTGTTTTCTTGGTCAAGTACTCACAGAGCCCACCCAGAACTGAGAGAGGAGACGTAAGCCCTTCCTCTCCTAGGAGATACATTAAAAATATTTGGCTGCGGTAAACTAAAAAGGGTCACATAGTAATCCAAAGAAGCTTTGAGGAATGATTGGCTTTCTGAATACAGTAGTAGTTTATTTCCAAATCTGATAAAATCAGAAACAAATGTTGAAAAGTTTTCTAACAATACAAAAGATTGTATGGCATCAGCTCTAAAGTGTTTTTAAAATTACTTTTCTTAGAGTTTTCAATACACTTTTTAGAAATCTATATGAAGTGGGATTGATAGGATTATTAGCCCTATGTTAATTTATTAGGATATTATTGATTTATCAATTTATAGGATTTGTAACACGGAAAGAAATTCTAATGTCAAAATAATTTTTCAGTGTTAAATTTAGATATGAGAATTTTCTTAAAACAGCTACTTTAAGAAATTATTTTTGCTTTTAAAATTTGAGAGCCAGGGGCCAGCACTGTGGTACAGTGGGTTAAAGCCCTGGCCTGCAGTGCCTACATCCCATATGGGTGCTGGTTCGAGTTCCAGCTGCTCTATTTTCAATCCAACTCTGCTAATGTGCCTGGGAAAGCAGCAGAAGAGGCCCCAGTCCTTGGGCTCCTATACCCTTGTGGGAGACCCGGAAGAAGCTTCTGGCATCGGATGGATTCGACTCTGACTGTTGCAGCCATTTGGGGAATAAACCAGCAGATGGAAGACCCCTCTCTGTCTCTCACTGTCTCTGTCTCTACCTCTCTCTCTAACTCTTTTGAATAAATAAAATCTTTAAAATTTGAGAGGCAGAAAGAGACAGACACAGAACTTTCATCTGATATAGTACCAAATGCCCACAATGGACAAAGCTTGTTCAAGAAGAGCCAGAAGCAGGAAATTCAATTCAGGTCTCCCCTGTCGGTGGCAGGGAATCAACCACTTAAGCCATTACCTGCTGCCTCCCAGGGTGCACATTAGCAGGAAGCTCAATCTGGAGCTGAGCAGAGACTCAAATGGGTTGGAAGGGGTGGAATTTGGATAAGGAATGTGGATGTTCCAACTGGCATCTTAATTACCAGGCAAAATGCCTACCCCAAGAGGTTTTTGTTGTTGTCTAAGCCCAAAATTTATGCTTTATTGCTATGATGGGAGAAAATGCCCAAACTAATCATTAATGCATTGACTGCAAATGTCAGCATGCTCAATGTTTGTATTGTGTCAAGCAAAATTATAAATTGGGTGGTTTTAGAAAAACTAATCTGAGCGCGGACATAAAAATCTCTGGAGCATACTAAAAATAAAAACCAAAACCATTTCCAGGTCAAGACAAATGCCATTGTTGCTAGCATTTGTTTTCTATTCTATCCAGTTCTGTAACTGCACCTTAAACTACACTGAGTTTTAACAGGCTTGAATAGTGAACACCTGTTGAAATGTGTAGTATACGTTTAACTCAGCAAAACAATCTATAGGATGACTTCCTCCATGCCAATGTGTTTTGGTGCTTTAAAAAAATTATTTGAAAGTTAGAGAAAGACAGAGATAGATCTTCATCCACCGGTTCACTCACCAAATGCCCACAAGTCATATTGAGTGGATCAGGCTGAACCTAAAAGCTAGGAACTCCATCCAGGTCTGCCACATGGGTGGCACAGATCCACATGCTTGAACCATCACCTTGGAGTACACATCAGCAGGAAGCTGCATTGAAAGGACTGGTGTAACTTGAACTCGGAACCCTAATATAGGATCTGGGTGTCCCAATTGGTGGATTTACCATCGCAGCACAATGACCACCCCTCCTCCCAGGTCAATGCACTGTAACTAATTTGAAATTAGTTCACTTTTCTCAGACTTTAACCTCTGGTTATCAATCATGGTTGCTTGGATTTTTGTTGTTGGTACTGCAAGTCTTGATGATGGACATATTCAGAGTACTCTTGAATTCCCAACTAACTGGCTGAATTATCACTTATACCTATCCAGTCTTTAACTTTAGGTTGCTTGGTTGGAGTATTGTTTTTGCTTTATATTGAATAATAATGGATTTGTAATTGGCCACAGCTTATGATGTGTCTTGGAGATTAAAAACTAGATAGCAAACATTTAAAGTAGCTGAGACCAAAACAGTAATTGTTTCTCTAGAAATTCAATTGTTTATTTCAAAAAAAATTGCATATGTTTTTATTTATTAGGAGTGGCTATTATAAGTATAAATTCCAAATACCCTCAAGTCGGGTTAAAATGACATTGTGCTATTCTATAATGTGTATGCCTTTTTAAATGAGGACATAGGACTTAAGCATCAATGTGAACCAAGAAATAGATGCCAAATGCAGAAAGATATTGGTTGCTAACATTCAAATTATTATCTAAAACAAGTCCGTGTTCTCTGTCATTTTACCATATTATTCAAAACCTCCTATTACACCATTTATCCATGAGCTACTGTATCATCAAGAAAGATAATTCATTCACTTTCACAAGATAAACTCAAGTGTTCTTCCCAGATATACCTTTCTCTCAAGCAAATAGTAACAGGTTGGGATCACACAATTGGCTGATCAAATCCAATGCCATGAGCACTTTAAAGGCAATCAGCTGATGCTTATTATAGTCCTATCCAAGCCCTTGAATATGAAATACAACAGCAACTGCAGGCTTTTAGTCCTGAGGTGTATAAGTAGTGGCTAGAAGGATCCTTCTTTTGAAGAATAAAAGTGAAACTTCTGTTCTCCATGAGAATGAATAAAAGGGAGGTCATCCGATGATGTCCATATATGCATAATTTTGAAGTTCTAAATGATTTTCTAAGAACATTTGACATTTATTATGAAATTAAGCAATATATCATCTTCTGGTTTGAACAAATCACTATAATGCACACTCCATAAAAGCAGATTTTTGCTCACCGTGGTATCTCCAGAACTTACTCAATGCCTGGCATATAAATGCTCAATATCTATCTGTTGGATAGTGGTGGCAAAATTTGGGAATTAATATTCAAACTACAGGCCGGCGCCATGGCACACTAGGCTAATCCTCCACCTAGTAGCGCCGGCACACCGCATTCTAGTCCCGGTCGGGATGCCGGATTCTGTCCGGTTGCCCCTCTTCCAGGCCAGCTCTCTGCTGTGGCCCAGGAGTGCAGTGGAAGATGGCCCAAGTCCTTGGGCCCTGCACCCCATGGGAGACCAGGAGAAGCACCTGGCTCCTGCTTTCGGATCAGCACGGTGCGCCGGCTGCAGTGTGCCGGCCGCTGCAGCCATCGGAGGGCGAACCAACAGCAAAGGAAGACCTTTCTCTCTCTCTCTCTCTCTCTCTCTCACTGTCCACTCTGCCTGTAAAAAAAAAAAAAAATTCAAACTATGTATATGACCAACACATAATGAGGCTAAATAAGCTGATCAAGCTGTCTTGATTCATCAAGTGAAAAGAACCTCTGTCTATCCAAAATAGATTCAGCAGATAACAAGACAAATTCTTATCAACTGAATTTCTCACTTATCTGTGATTCTGACCTTTCAAATACGTGTGAATTTATCAAATGTCACATTTTTCCCAGTTGGACTTTAAAGTTGCAAACTATTTAGAGATTCACATTATAAAATTTCAGCCATGTGTTAAATTAATTTTTCACTTTTATTTAAAAATTGATTCCAAAATCTTTTTGGAGTATTGCTGACACTCCTGCAGTAATGTTTAAATAAACTGAATTTGTTTATTGACATTCTCTAGCAAAGTGCTTTCTGAAACCTTTTGTATTTCTGGTGTGAATAATAGAAATATATCACTGAATCCTAAATAAGACTGGATGCAGGTGACATAGCCTTGCTGTTTTGTGAAGGTTTACCTCTTTGAAACTCTACTATGGAAGAGAAGATTATTGGATAAGCTACAATCATTACCTTGACAGAAATGTGAACATTTCTTTGGCTTTATGTTCACAAATTATTCCTGATATTTTTTTCATATCACATGTGTGTGTGTGTGTGTCTCCATGTGTAAATTCAGACTTATGTAGGCTTAAGATCTAACCAGAAGATGATTTCTTGCTGTTTTTGGGTGATTTTTTATTTGTTGATTTTTTTTACACTTGAATAAAATACTTTCTTGTGGGAGTTTTGTGAATATATTCTAGAATTTCAAAAACAGGTAACACACAATATTTTGTTCTTTTGAATACTGGTTTGGTCATACATGGTTAACTTTGTGGAAGTGGAGAATGAGAGTTTCCTGGCAATTTCTGTATCCATGCTTCTGGGAGGTATAGAAATTACTCCCAATTCTCTTACATTGGACTTCTTCTAGAAAGCCAGCATTTGCCTGGCAGTTGTCATTTGTGCTGACCTGAGTTCAGGTGGGTTTTCAGGGAGTGTCTTATCACACAGAATTCAGTCCTCTACTTCCCCTGGAATGGCTGAGGTTCTTCAACAGCAGGAACTTAATTGTGTTGAGTCACACAAGGAAGAGATGTGTAAAGCTGCTAGGTCCTATCTGTTCTTAAGCTCCCTAGAGAATGTCTACAGATATCCTAGATCTGCTTAGATAATTTCATCAAAGCAATTCTTTTATCTATAACATAGCCCACAATAAGCCCACTTTGATCTGCTGAATAATATACAGTGTTTTTGGTAGCAGCGCTTTAGATATCTACCCATTTCACTTTTACTAGGCACCAGCCCGGCACTCTGCACTACTGTGTGTATTGGATGCTAATGATTTTCCTTCAAGAAGTTTGATGGATTCTGTTACATCCTTTTTAGGGTGGCACATGGACAATGACTGACGTACATGAAGATGTAAACATACAGCTTCTTGACTATAGGTGGGACTTTAGCTGCAAAGCCCCTCAGGGAGCAAGCTAATCTAGACTCTAAATCTTTGCCTGGCTATAATGTTCCTCAGCCTTATCCTGTTTCTCTCATGGCATTATAGATTTCTCCTGAGGGTCTACACTCTGTAAATCACATCAAAAGAATCTTCATCTCAGCCACTGATTTTAGAAAACCCAACTGAGATAAAACAACTAATATGGAAGAGTGAAATTCCTGCATATAATCAGGATGGCCTCTTACCTCAAAGGCTCATGTTTGAAATGACCTGAAGGACTTAAAATAACATACCTTATGGTTCTGGCTAGTGACCAATGATTGGGGTTTATATCTCTACAGCCACCAAGATCATTTAAAACTTAATTGTTCTAAAAGTGACAAGCCGGCAGTCAGAATTTTTCTGTTTCCTTGTCATAATGTAATACAAGAATGATTGTAGGTTATTAAATACAGTTTATTTGAACTGCATATGGTAACTGGATTTTTTTCTATTTAACATAATAAAACACTGAATTCCTCTATTTGAATCTGTATAAATTTTCTAAATATAATGACTTTGTCCTGGGCTGTGCTAGCCTAAAGAGCAGCTAAATTTAATTGATAGTTTATATTATGAAAAATGTGGCATGGCAAAGGTTCATAGTCCTGTTTAATCTCAGCAGTGGCATATTAAGAAGAGAAATGGAGATTAGCAAACATTTTCCTAAATAAAATACCTCATTTTATGTGACACGGATAAGGAGTCTTTATAACATTAAATAATTTATTCCCCATACATTTATTGACTACCTTAAAAGTATGCACAACTCTGCTTGGAAATGAGCACCCAACATGAGAGGATGCAAAAGCACTTGAAACAGTTTGTTGAAAAAGGAAATTAAAAGAGTTTTTTGTTCCAAAAACATTTTGAAATACATGTGTAATTTTTAATAGATATCTTTCATGAATTTTTTGAAGACGTCATATGCATGGACTTCAAAAAACAGTTGTTTCAAAATAAACTTATCTTGTAAACCTATTGCAGTACTGTTGTATGGATCCTACTCCCAAAAGGATACCATGGTCAATTGTAGGGAGATGAAAAGAGGTGGAGGCCAAGCTTCGACCTATAAGTGTGCAAACATCTGTCTACCAGACTTGTGTATAGCATAGTAGAGAATATTGGATATTACTTTAGCAGTGGAATGAACAGAATACTAAGAGAACCCAGAATAAAGCTCTACTGGGAGACCAATATTTTTCTCCTTAAAGGTGTATATTACTAACTAAAATATTTCAGCTGAATGACCTAGGGAGATAAGCAGTCATAATAAATGAAAATGTCTTCATGGATTTATATAACCATTCATTTTGTAAAAATGCATAACTTGGCTGCCCACCTTTTCTCTCTGCCTGCCCTTCTGTCCACCACTGAATTCTTGGAGCCCAAAAGGTATCTTTGATTTAAGAGATTTTTCAAAATGTTTACATTGTAGCAAGTTCTGGTTTGGGTCAAGCAGGTGATGAAAATCATAACTGCCTCCAAAAAATTAGGTGGACCAAAACCAAAGAAGCTGCACAAACTTGGCATTGTCTTGGTGGCTTAAGGTTAGCCAGAGTACACATGCAATGCAGTCAACCATTGTGCCAGTGACAGCTCTTAAAAAGTTCTCACTTTGGGGAAGTATTGGTTTAAGAGAAGTGTTTTCAATCATGCTCATCCTCAGCTTCCTATACCTGATTCTAAAGAGGAGCTATATTCTCCACATTTAAGATTCTCCAGGAGGACTCACGACTCGGGTAGCTTCACTGAGTTAAATCTTCATCTTGATTAACAAAGAGTCTTTCCTCTTTATTGGAGTATAGATGCATCTTTGCAGTGATTCATCAATTCAGAGGGCAAGACAGAAGGAATCTAGTAATATAAAACTGTCTCGAACCTGGCAACAGTAGATGCTAGTTCTGTGGTAGCTTGTATTGTTGTCAAAATCTATTGCCCTTCACCACCTGTTCTCCCTTAGTCAACCCTCAACCTCTCCTACCAAAGAGATAATCCTTCCTAGTCCATTGCTGAAAGGCTTGAATACACATATTACTTTGATCAATAAAGAGTGAAGGAAGCAGTGTAATCCATTTCTGAGTAAAAATATTTGTAAGCCAGAGTGATACTGCCAGGCAGTCTCCCAGGTCATCCAGCTAGAGTCTGGAGTAACAAGCCAAACTACTCGTGGTGGATGTTGTGTAAGCAAAACACATGCACTTGTTCATAAGCTACTGGTATTTTGGAGTTGTCACTGCAGCATTGACCTTTTGATGGAAACAGAACAGTTTCCAGTTTATGGGTTATTATTGTTTTTTTAAAAGATTTATTAATTTATTTGAAAGTCAGTTACAGAGAGACACAGAGACAGAGGAGAGAGAAGAGAGATCTTTCATTTGCTGGTTCATTCCCCAGCTGGCTGCAACGGCCGAAGCTGTGCCGATCTGAAGCCAGGAGCTTCTTCCAGATCTTCCACGTGGGTGCAGGGGCCCAAGGACTTGGGCCATCCTCTACTGCTTTCCCAGGCCATAGCAGAGAGCTGGATCAGAAATGAAGCAGCCAGGTCTCAAACCAGTGCCCATATGGGATGCTGGCACTACAGGCGGCGGCTTTACCCGCTATGCCACAGTGCCAGCCCCAGGTTATTGTTTTAAAGATGTGAATATGTGTATATTGCTTTGGGTATAGAAATATGATTAAATAATTATCAAGCAGTCATATAGCTGGAGTAAATAGCATGGGTGTGTTTAACTTTTAAGAGATGGACAAAGGGCCAGTGCTGTGGCTTAGTAAGTAAAGCTGCCGCCAGCATGGCCGGCATCCCATATGGGTGCTGATTCAAGTCCCGGCTGCTCCACTTCCAATCCAGCTCTCATCAGTGGCCTCAGAAAGCAGTACAAGATGGCCCAGGTCTTTGGGCCCCTGCACCCGCATGGTACACCAGGAAGAAGCTCCTGGCTTTGGATTGGCTTATTTCCGACCATTGTGGCCATCTGGGGAGTGAACCAGTGGATGAAAGACTTTCTATCTCTTTCTATGCGTCTTCCTCTCTGTAGCTTTGCCTTTCAAATAAATAAATTAAAAAAAAAAAAAGAAAAAGTGATCTGGATTGGAAGTGGAGCAGCTGGTACTCAAACCAGTGCCTATTTGAGATACTGGCACTGCAGGCAGTGACTTAATCCACTATGCCACAGCTCCAGCCCTTTGTCACTGGTTTTGAGCAACTTCATTATGAAGTGGCTTGGTAGAATTTTCTTCATGTTTCCTGTACTTGGAATTCATTGAGTTCCTCTGGAATATGGGTTTATGTTTCTTGTCAAGTTTGAAAATCTTGGGGCTGGCTTTGTGGTGGAGCAGATTAAGCTGCTGGCATCCCATGTTGGTGTGCTAGTTCAAATCCAGATGGCTCTGCCTCTGATCCTGTTTCCTGCTGATGCACCTAGGAAGTCAGCAGAGGATGACTCAAATACTGGGCTCTCTGATACCTATGTGGATACCAAGGGTGGATTTCCTGGCTCCTGACTTCTGCGTGGCCTAGCCCCAAACATCACTGCTATTTGGAAGTGAATCAATGAATGGAAGACATTCATTCATATTCATTCTATCTCTCTCCCTTGTTCCTCTCTCCACATCCCATCACTCTCCCTCCCCCTTTCAAACATATAAAATCTTTTTTAAAATTTGAAAGTCTTTCGAGAATTACTTTCTCATATTTTTCTGGTCCTGAACCTCTTTCGGAGACTCCAGTTACTTTTCTATTAGACCATGTTCTCAGTATGTCTAGTGGGAACAGATACTATCCCAGTCCTGTGGGAGTGCTATTGTTCCTTCCAAGTCTTATGAATTATTTTTTCCTTGGCCTTGAGTGATTTCCTGTCATACATAATTTGATCAGCACTCAAATGGATACTCAACTTGTCCTATCTAGATCTCCAGACTTCTTTCTGAAGTGCTCACTTCTCCAGTACTCTTCTCTCTGAATCCCAACACCTTAATCTTCGTGGATTCTCGGCTGTATCCCATCAACCCAGGGACTCCCTGAGATCTGGAATCTGCCCAGATTCTTCCCCTCTAGACCACAGATTACCAACTCTCAAGTTGACTGTGCACAGGATTTGCCTCACTACCTTTGCTTGAGGATCATTGTTCTTTCTTATCTGATGCTCTGTGTCTTAGAAAGTTATTCCATAGATTTTGCCCACTTTGTTGTTTGGGGTGTTACTCTATTTTGACTGGAAGTGGAGATTTATAAATTAGTTCAGATACTTAGTTCACCGTTCATGGGCTGAAGCTTCTCCAGTTGTGTCACTTATCTTGGCCATGTCATTTACCAGGAAACCTTATTTTAGGAAATGTTTGCCTTGCCATCCATTTTTTTAAGACCAGCCTCTCTTGGTTGAGAAAATAAATTACTTCCTGTTGACTTACATAGAGTTCACTGTTGAGGCTTCTGAGGATAGTCTTCTGACTTACAATGAACTTACTTGACTGTATGTGTGAGTCATTCCCTTTTATGTAGTTTGCATTGCTAACTACATCTTCCAAATGGAATTCTGGTGATAAATTGTTCAAATAGGTTTTTATAAGTTTACATCAAAGAAAGTTTTATGGATATGTTTGGCATAATCATCTTTATGTGTGTTTGTTTTTAAATAACATGGCATGGTGCTAAATAACTTAAACAAAGAATATATATTTTTTTGAGCCAGATTTCCTCCAGTACCTGTGACAAAGTGTAATTTAATAGGTTATGGTTTCAGTGTGATGAAGTGGGGAAAAATTATACATTTCCTTTATGTGCAAATTATAATTTAAACATAAGAAAGAATCTCAGAATATCTGTCTTGGAATATATAATACAAAGTTAAGCCTAAGCACAAATATTTCCAGAGGTAGATTTGTCTTATACTGTCTTAGATTTGCATTTGGAAATTATTTATTTGAAGATCAGAGTTACACAGAGAGAGGAGAGGTATAGAGAGAGGTCTTCCATCTGCTGGTTCACTCCCCAGTTGGCCACAACGGCTGGAGCTGTGTGGATCCAAAGCCAGGAGCTTCCTCTGGGTCTCCCATGTGGCTGCAGGGGCCCAAGGACTTGGGCTATCCTTCACTGCTTTCCTAGGCCATAGCAGAGATCTGGATAGGAAGTGGAGCAGCCAGGATTCAAACTGGCGCCCATATGGGATGCTGGCATTGCAGGCAGCAGCTTAACCTGCTATGGCACAGCACCGGCCCCTGCATTTGGAAATTTTATTCCTCAGTTTCTACAAAGCAAAAGTTATTGTTTATATAATCTATTATAATATTGTATTGTGCTATATTTTATTTATATATTAACAGTGTATATGTATTTTCCTATTTCATAAATTATTTTTAGTTGTATTAGGGCAGAAGTGATAGCATTTTCATTGTCAATTCACCAAACAAATAAGATAAAATAGAATTCCCCTAATGTAACCTTCTAATGTCTAATCTCTTTGTCTCTCAGGAGGTAATCACTGAAGTGAATTTAACACGAATCCTTCCCAGTGATGGCCCCAGGATCCCATTCATGCCCCGTACCTGCCCCTACAACCTTGGTGGTTTGAATACTCATGAACAACTTCTTCCTCTTACTTCAATCTTATATGTCACTCGTATTTCATTGACTCCTCAAACTTATAGTCACCAAAGGAACTCCTTCTTGTTTTATCATTTGGATGAGAAAGTAGCAAAAATGAGCACTGGCTTATTTTTAAAGATCTTATTCCAAAGCCAATTTAAGTTTAGAACAAAAGAAAATACATGATTTGTTAAATTTTCCTTTCTAGCTTGTACCAATACGTTTTCATCTAGTTGTAAGATGATTATACATCATTAGGTTTTATCTAGAGATTTGATTTTATGACAGGTTCTAAAAGTGGTACTACTTAGGGTAAATGAAAAGGTCTGGCTTGCTTCCTGTCTCTGGAAAGTTTATTCAATCTCTGTAGTTTATGAATCTGGTAAATGGGAAGATAGTGAAGCTCAGTTCTTTTAAAATTTTCATAACCCTGTGTGTTTTCACAGCAGAACTTTGATAATAGCTCTTTCCTTGTCATTCTAGGAGTCTGTATTCACCTTAGAAGATTCTAAAAAGGAATTCAAAAGTAGTAGCTTGAGTATTCAATTAATTGGAGATTATATGAAAGTATTCTGGAACATTATTTTCCTTCTGCCTTTTTGAAAGTTTTCCATTTCTTTTTCTCTCAATTTATCTGAAGATGTCCAGAGGTATTTTGGGTTGAGTTATTATGTGTTTAAGAAATGCTAAGACACAGTTCCCAGAAAATTAATTCACATTACACAAGAATGTGTGCTAGACAAGATATGTCTTGTATTGTAGTGGAGAAAATGCCATGATCCATCACAATATTTTAAAATTAGTAAGATATTTAAAACACTTGAACATCCGCTTTCATTTCAGACTCTAGCTTGTTCTTAAGTCAGAAAATAAAAACCAGCTGCCAGAGTGAATGAAATTCTTTAAGAGAATAGAAAATGGGCTTTTCTCAAGCTATAATTCTGGGTGTTCTTTTTGAATGTGTCAGAATGTTCCTTTTGTGAGTTTTTTGTGTAAGTTTCTACTTCTCTCCTTATTTTGCAGAAGAACCATATTTCTCTTTGCTCCAACACAGTTAAGTCATTTATTCCTCCCTATGTTTCTTGTTTCCTTGCTTCATTCTGTCTGCTTCCCTTTCACTCCCCCTCCCTTCCTCTCTACCTCTTTTACACCTTTTCTTCCTCCCTCCCTCCCTCCCTCTCTCTCTTCCTTTCCCCAACCCCTCTAGTTTATCACTAGCTCCATCACTGGATTCTTCTGGACTTGGAGTGGTAACCTAATCTTTGGCTTTCAGGTTTATGTTCTGTAGGATGCAGATGCTGCCTACTTATTTCACATGGTGGTTATCATTTTGACTGAACCATAGCCAAACATATGTCCTTAATATTCCATTCATAGTGTGCCCTCTTTTTCTCTCCTCTCTTTTTGTCCTAGTGTGACATTTCTGTCTTCGTTTGAGAATCAGTTCAAAAATGTTTCTAATCTTATGGGCAAGAGTAAGAATGGTAAATCTGTAAGAAGACTAATAACAATGAACTAATATGATCAATATTTATTGCTTATTTTGTGTAGTCACATTTAAAGCCTTTGCGTACATAAATTCATACAATCTTATAGAAATTTTACAAATTAAGCACTATCATTATGTATATTTTACACCAATAAAATAAACACTTAGATTAAGACAGATTATACAGCCAGTAAATGATGGGGTCAAAATGGGAATATTGGTATTTGTCTTCAAACTCTGTTCTCTAGGCTCAACTGGGGTATGGAACAAGACTAATAATGATAAAACGTCTTACTCAACTTAATTTGGCCTCACCAGCCTTTACTAACCAATCATGACACTGACCTGCATTGACCATGGATGCCCAAATTCCTTCCTACCCGAGGGCCTTTGTCATTGCTCTCCCATCTTTTCCACAATTTGTCAAGGTTTTCCCAGCTCAGCAAAATTGTTACCTTTCCACTATTCCTACTATGACTGCCCTATTCAAAGCAATGTGGGTCCCTTCCCCTAAAACTAGTTCTTTGTTTGCATATTTTGCTTTATTCTAATTATTTAGCACATTGAGACATTATCTTCTATATTTGCTAGATTTTATTCCATATTTTCTGGCTACAAACTGTAACACAATACAGGCACTATCTTTTATTTGGGACTTTGTCCTCAGTGTCTTGATTTGTTTGCTTCTGACATAGTAAATGTTCAGTGTGAACTGAATGAGAAGACTAAATGGAAGGCTTATTTTTTATGTTGCAGTATTCCCAGACTTAGAGCATCAAAAGAGAATTTACTCTCTAAGTATTCATTTGTATCCCAACTTTGAAGTGATTAATAATTAGAGAAATTTTCATTTCTTTTCCTTTCTTGCAGTCCTCTTCAGGACGTATTTATCAGTAGACAAGATCAACAAGCCATACTATAAAGCCACTTATGGAGGTAGATTTTGATATGGGGTACTTTTTGGTATGAGGTTATTTTAAATACCAACTTCCTTAGAACTAAAAATCAGATCAGAGAAAGACTATAGCTGAACAGACCTTAAGTCAACACATGAGTTCTGTATCCAACAAAATGCATTTTTTTGTTTAGTGACATAGTTAAAACTAAACCTTCATACTTCCAATTAGACTTTAAAACGAACCTTCATGTGCATTTTTATAATCTGAAGTTTAGATAAGGGGCTGGCACCATGGCTCACTTGGTTAATCCTCCCCCTGCAACGCCGGCATCCCATATGGGCACCGGGTTCTAGTACCAGTTGCTCCTCTTCCAGTCCAGCTCTCTGCTGTGGCCCGGGAAGGCAGTGGAGGATGGCCCAAGTGCTTGGACCCCTGCACCCACATGGGAGACCAGGAGGAAGCACCTGGCTCCTGGCCTCAGATCAGCGTAGCGTGCTGGCTGTAGCGGCCATTTGTGGGGTGAACCAATGGAAGGAAGACCTTTTTCTCTGTCTCTCTCTCTCTCACTGTCTAACTCTGTCAAACAATAATAAAAAAAGGTAGATAAGAGGTAATATCCTCATTTTATGCATTGAATAATTGGATCAAAAAAGTTAAACAGCTTACATAAATAAGAGCTAGTTTTTGAGTCTATTGGTTTCAATTGAATTATTTTGATCATACTAAAAGTTGACATAAAATTTTATAAACACTCTTGTGATTACATGAATATCCTATATAAGACATATTATATAATGCATATTTATCTGAGGAATCTGATAAATAATCATACATTAAATGTGCTACTTTAATTGCCTGGAAATGAAAGTGGAAAGCTACAAAATTTTATTTAAGCTCGGGCATTTTGTGTAGAAAAAAAATCATTGAGGAGCCATTGCTGTGGCACAGTAGGTTAAGCCACTGTCTGCAGTGCCAGCACCCCTTATGGGCTCTGAATCAAGTTTCAGCTGTTCTGCTTCTGATCTAGCCTCCATGCTAATGCACCTGGGAAAGCAGCAGGAGATGGCCCAAGTCTTTGGGTCCCTGCACCCATGTGGGAGACTTGAATGAGATTCCTGCCTTTGGCCTGGCCATTGTGGCCATTTGGAGAGTAAACTAGTGGATGGAAGAACTCTTTCTGTCTGCTTCTCTCTGTAATTCTAACTTTCCAATAAATAAATCTTTTTTTAAAAAATCACTGAAACTTGGAAGTAGAAAACAAATCCACATCTCACTTTGGCTGTAACTGTGGCCCCTATGTATTAATAGCAAAATATTTAAATTTTTAATTCATTAAATGCATTGTTAGTGTTTCAAAATACACAGCTGATATTTGTTATTGAACTTTAAAATATATGAGAATTTAGGTAAATACTGTCTGTTGAAGATTAATTTGGAAAGTAATTCAGAAGATAATATTTGGGATTGAATTCTGCCAGCAATTATTAAATGTATTTTGAGAAGAAAATTGCTATCCAAATTACCCGTCTCATCTTTGGCATTTTCTGAAAACAAGAGAAATGTTTTTTGGTTTGTGAAGGCTGTTCACAACAGTTAGAAGCCAATTAATTATAAAAAGATTTAAACATGCATTTGACCATGAAATCATTTTCTTGTGGCTGATGGGTTATAGTTTTAGATAATTTTATGTAGACCCAAAAATTGCATTGACCCCCTGATGATTACAGTGATGATCTGTGTGAATGATTTTTTAAAAAATAAGATTAATAAAATATTTTTCTTGGTAAAGGTACAGAATGAGTTTTGAATAAATAACCAAAGTATAGCAAAGTATTTTAATTCTTCATAGATTTGTGAAATCAGTTAGTAGTGAGTATGCAAGAAGCTCATTAGCTGCAGACATGTAGCTTTATTTACCAGGGAGTATTTATTTTTTAGTCACTGTATTTGTTTCCTAGAGTAGGGCATGATATTTTTTTCCAAGACGTTTTTAGGACCCTTACTTCTCTTTTTATGTGAAAACGACTTTCTGAATATCATTTTATTTCTTTGTTTTTAGTTTTATTATCTTTCAAAAAGCCAAATGGTAACAATCCTATTTCTACAGCCAACTAACTAGCCAAGAAGTGAAATATGCATTTTATTTAAACTCAAGATATTTCCATGAAATGGATGGATTTATTTACTCCCTAAATATTTATTGGGTACCTAGTAACTTTAAACTCTCCTTAGAGCTTGGGGTACAGTGGTAAAATAAAGTTGTCAAAGATCTCTGTCATCCTAGAGGTTACCCTCTCCATGTGACAAACTTACAACAAAGAAGACAGTTACACTTTGTGGAGCTTTATTAGGGATATGTGATGCTATAACAGTCACTAGCCCATGTAGAGTGAGTCAGCTTTAGCTACACAGCAAACTTCCCCCAAACTTAGTGACTTAACCCTTTTTTGGGTTTATGTTTCAGCTGGCTCCTGTTTGGGATGGGTAGATCTGATGTAGGTCAGGCCAAGTTGAACTCTGGGAGCAACTTATGTGATGGTTGTCAGCTTTCAGACTGGTTGGAGACTGGCAGAGGATGACCTTAACTAAGATGGCTTATTTCTGCTTCACGGAATCTCTCACATTCTAGCAGTTTTATCTACATTTTTGACGTGGTGGTGGTGGTGGCAGGGATCCCAAGTACAATAGGGGTCATTGGGAAAGCAGACCTTCTGGCATTCATTTTGTTCTTTTGATTGTATGCCATATAAAAATTGACTGAATTACTCACAAATCTCCCTGTGAAACTTGTCGTGGTGGAAAACCCATGAGAAAAATAAAACCCATTCTGTTGCTAGAGTGATATTGCTGAGCTTTTCACAGTCAATTGTCATGCCAAAATGTGTGTATGTGATTTTGAAATCTGTATGTGGTTTTCATTCAGAAAAAACATTTATATGATCTCCCTGTAGAGAAAATCTACAATAGGTTATGTATTTGTATAACATTATGAGTAAGGAAATAAAAAAATTCTGAGAAAAATACAAATACTTCATCTTTCATAGTATTGTTTCTTTTGTACATTTCATGGAAAGATTACTTCTCATAGAAATATTTACCTGGACTGTTGAATAGTGATAAAACATCAAGTAAAGCAAAATAATGTGCATGTATTACATTGAGGGAAACCAAACAACTATATAATTTCTGTTGTCATTAGGAAGCCTGAAAAGATACATTGGCTCAATGCCAAATACTTTGTACCAGATGTTCAATGAAGAAAAGATAAAGATAAAATAGAAACAATTTCATTTCTATGGCTCATGAAATTTGGGGTATTTTGGTTGTTATTAAATTCACATAATATTGTCATGTTTTTGGTTTGAGTGCCAATATCTTTCCTTTAAGAGTAATTGCATTGAGGTATTTCAATTATATGCCCATCTTATTTGTGGCTTTTTTTTTTTTTAAAGGCAGAGTGGACAGTGAGAGAGAGAGAGAGAGAGAAAGGTCTTCCTTTGCCATTGGTTCACCCTCCAATGGCCGCCGCGGCCGGCGCACCGCGCTGATCCGAAGCCAGGAGCCAGGTGCTTTTCCTGGTCTCCCATGGGGTGCAGGGCCCAAGCACCTGGGCCATCCTCCGCTGCACTCCCTGGCCACAGCAGAGAGCTGGCCTGGAAGAGGGGCAACCGGGACAGAATCCGGCGCCCCAACCGGGACTAGAACCTGGTGTGCCGGCGCCGCAAGGCGGAGGATTAGCCTAGTGAGCCGTGGCGCCGGCCCCCCATCTTATATTTGTAAAAAATGGAATAAGTATCTTGATTACTGAATTTTGATAAAAACACACAGATAAATATTAGTGAAGATTTTTGTGCGATTTACAAAATTTTTCTCTTTAGTATTTTATTCCCTCAGCAAATGTATATTACAGTGTTTATTATGAGCTAGGCAATGTTTCAAGTACTGGGGACACTTCAATACAAAAAGTACTGTTCCGGGTTCTCTAGAGCTTCTAGTCCATTAAGTGTTATCAGCAAATTCTCATCTATTAGATGTTATAAACAAATCAATCTTTTTACTTTATAAAAACAGCCTGTTTATATTTTTTTAAATAAGAAAGGGATTTCAGAAAAAGTGTCATGACACAAATTTAGCTGGAGCCAATGTTTGTATAGTAGTATTCCAATGTTTTTATTTTTTTCTTTAGTGGTTTATCAATTTAGGAAAATATAATTCTTGTTGGAAATATCTATAAAATTAGTCCACATAGTAAAACAAAGCTGAAAGAAGCAATGTCTGTCAAAGGAGTTGGAACATTTTAGATATTTTTAAATTTTCCTTTGTATCATACAAATTGGTCTCTTAGAGAATTCAATTATCTTATAACCAATACAACTACTTTGCTTCTAGTTTGTAGGGATATGCTTTTAGTCTCTACAGGTATTAAGATATTTAAGATACCCTAGACCACTTCAACAAGTTCTGAGAGGGCCCAGTATTGTGGTGTAGTGTGCAAGGCTGCTGCCTGCACACACAGGCGTCCCAGATAGGTGCCAGATTGTTCATGTTGCAGCTGATCCAGCTCCATTGCTAATGGAAAAGCAGTGGAGGAAGGCCCAAACATTTGGGCCCCTGCTTTGGCCAACCAGGGAGCGAACCAGTGGATGGAAGATCTTTTTCTCCTTCTCTCTGCAACTATGACTTTCAAATAAATAATCTGTAAAAAAAAAAAAAAAATTCATAGAAAACTAGAATTGAGCTAATTTTTTAACCCATGCATAGCTTTTTCTTTTTAAAAACATTTTATTGAAATACAGTATACATATGAAGAAATGCACATAAGTTTACAAATAAATTTTTGGTTCTCTGATCATTCATAAATAACCAACACCTAAATTAAGAACAGAACATTACTAGTACCCCAAGAGTCCTCAACTATTCCCCTTATTTCTTTTTTTTTTTAACATGGGAAAGGATATATTGTCATTTACATGGTATGATTCACTGAAGCAATATTTGTAACTATATACCAAATGATATGACAGCCACACAGTTTTTATACAGACTCTATTAACTAATATTTGGGAGGAGCAGTTCTGGCTTATTTTACTTACCATAATGATTTCTAGTTGCATCTATTTTGTTGCAGATGTCAGAATTTCATTCTTTTTTTATGACCAAATAAATAGTCCATCATGTATATATGCCGCATTTTATTTTTCTGATCATTAGTTGATCATAACATGTTTTACATGAATTTTTGAAGGCCCTTGTATAACAAACCAGATTTACTACAAATGTCAAAGGGATTACATAAATAAGACCAGTGTCTGCAAATAATGATAGAATTAAAAAGGAGAGAATGATCCTACATGGGAAGCAGGATACACAGCAGACTCATAGAATGGCAAATGCCCTAAACAGCACTCTGGCCTCAGAATCAGCCCTTAAGGCATTCAGAAATGGCTAAAAAGCCCATGAGAGTTTCGCAGGCATGGAAAGCCTAGACTCTGTGGCAAAAAATGACCTAAATGAAAGATCTCTGTGAGTGAGATCCCAGTGGAAAGAAAAGGCCATCAAAGAAGGCAGTACCTTTCTCTGAAGGGAGGAGAGAACTTCCACTTTGAATATGGCCTTGTCTAAATAAGATTGCAGTTGGTAAACTCAGGAGGCTTCCAAGGCCTTGGCAGCTCATGACAAGAGCCTTGGGTGATTACTGATGTCATAAATAAAAGTGTCAATTGTTAAATCAACAGCAGGAGTCACTGTGCACCTGCCCCCCATGTAGAACTTTTGCCCTCAGTATGTTGTACTATGAGAATTAATGGTGAAACTATTATTCAAACAGTGCTTTATACTTGGTGTGTCTTTGTGGGTGCAGTCTGTTGAAATCTTTACTTAGTATATCCTAAGTTGATCTTCTATATATAAAGATAATTGAAAATGAATCATGATGAAGAATGGGATGGGAGAGGGAGTGGAAGATGGGATGGTTGTGGGTGGGAGGGAGGTTATTGGAGGAAAAGTTGCTATTATTCGAAAGTTGTACTTTTCAACTTTTATTTAATAAATATAAATTTCCAAAGAAAAAAAATATATATATACAAAAATCTTAGTTGTAGTATTCTCATCTTGTTTTATGCTTTCAAAATTGATATTCTCCTAAAGAATGCAATTCCAAAATGTAAATAATCAAAAAAGAGACTAGAATTTTTGGTTAACAGCTTTCACTTCTTTGTTAAATGCATTTAACTTACCACTTTATTACCAAAATTATTATTTCTACTAATATGTAATCAATTCTGCATCACAATTTATTTTAAAAATGAACTAAAACTAAAAACAGTGTTCCATGGTTGTCTCTAAAGATAACATAACTATGAAATATATATATATATATATTCTTAAAGCATTTTAGGAAGGAAAATACTTGATGTGAACTTTCTGACATTTAAATCTTCTCTCATTCTTGTCAGTACTGTCACAGGAAATGATAAAGGTGGTATTAATAGCCATGCAGTTTTCTGAAAATTAATTTTTACATTTTTCAGTTGAAGGCAGCTGGGCATTTTCATAGCCTGAAATCTTATACTGTATTATTCTGTTAATACATACCTACCCTTTTAGGAAATTAGATGTCTATTTTCTGGCATATTGGCTTACCTTTAATTAAGTACAGTTTTTTTCCTACCCAAGTGCGTTTATCCATTGAGCATTTTCATGTTCCAGTTCTTATTTGAACAACTGCATTCTCATAGTTGAGAATTGTTTAAAGTTTTACTATTTCCTAGTTGGTAATTACTACTTCATTTTTGGCTCTTGGTTTTCTGGAAGTCTCCAAACCTTAAAGAATATATTTTTTTTCTGTATACATCTTTGCAGAGTTGTTAGACAATTTGTTGGTATAGTAGTTATATGAAACACCAATTCCAGATAATATTTTTGCCATTGTACTGATAATCTCCAGAGGCACATACATTTGCAAATTTAGTTTATTCATATGTGTCATGGTTTTTCATTTCCTCACCCCAAATTCTAGAAAATTCAATAAGCCTGGACCAGTTTAATCCTCTCTAATAATCCAGTGTTACTAATCACCTATAATCATCAATCCTGGGCAAAACTGAGTGATAGTTTGGAATATGTGGTGCTTCCATTTACCAAGTACTACATGTTGTGATATTTGTACACCCGTATTGATCATTGTCTGGATAATAACAGAATGATACCAACCTTAGAATTTAATACTAAGATGCTTTGGTCAGTCAAGGGGAAGTTATTTGGAAACCATACCAAAAGGGCCACCACCAGTAGCAGAACACTACCAGTGGTATTTCTGAACACCAGTCCAATCCAGAATTTCTCCAACCCACCTTCACTAATACAGAGTACCTGAATTCATTCCAATCTCACAAAGTGGCTGATGGCTGCTTGGGCCTACCATTGCTTTTGTTCCTTAGAGACATTGCAAATGGTTTTTTCTTTCCTAGATTTCCTGGCAAGACAGATCCTCTTCTCCTTGACACTGCCTGCTCCCTCCAACTCTTTCCAATTCTTTTTCCTCAAGAGTTGGGGGATACCCTCCTGTCTGCTAAGTGAATGCACAGGAGCTGCACTTCACAAAATGAGTCTCCAAAAAATAGCAGCTTTAAGAAAGGCCACTGTGGCACAGCAAATTAAGTCATTTCTTAAGACTCTTGTATCCCACAAAAGAGTGCCTCTGATAATGTCTGCCTCCGCTTCCAATCCAGCTTCTTGCTAATACACCTGGGAGGCAGCAGACTCTGCCCACATGGGTGACCTGGATGGAGCTCTTGGCTTTGGCTTCTCCTATCTAGCCCTAATAGTTGCAGTAATCTGGGGAGTGAAGCAGCAGATGGAAGTGTGTGTTCATTTTTCTCTCCCTCTTTCCCTTTTTATCTCTCCCTCCCTCTGTCCCTCCCTCCCTCCTTTCCCTTTCTCCCTGTTATTCTGCCCCCTTTCAAATATCATATTTCTTTCCCATTGAGTCCTATAGAGTTGTATGTACCATTTATTGAATGAGTATGAGGAGTCACTGTATTTCATATTCTACAGACTTTAATCATGTTCTATTGACTTAATTTTCCTCTTTTTTAGTAAATTGCAATGAATAAATTATCTCTTATTCACAAATAGTCTCATTTTTTTGACAGGTAGAGTTAGAAAAAGGTCTTCCTTTTTCCGTTGGTTCACCCCCAAAGTGAATCGCTCTAGGCCTATCCGAAGCCAGGAGCCAGGTGCTTCTCCTGGTCTCCCATGGGGGTGCAGGGCCCAAGCACCTGGGCCATCCTCCACTGCACTCCCGGGCCACAGCAGAGAGCTGGACTGGAAGAGGAGCAACTGGGACAGAATCTGGTGCCCCAACTGGGACTAGAACCGGTGTACTGGTGCTGCAGGCGGAGGATTAGCCTAGTGAGCCTTGGCACTGGCTAAATAGTCTCATTTTTTAAAAAAATTATAAATTTATTTTGAAAACCATGTTGTATTTCTAATTTTATTTAAGCTATCCAAGTTTCATATATTTCATATATACAGATTTAGGAACATAGTGGCACTTCTCCCTGACTTTCCCTTCTGCCCACGCTCCAACACTCCTAACTTCCCTCTCACATTCCCACTTTTAATTTGTACATAGACTTATTGTCAGTATACTTAATGATCATATAGTTAATCCTATTCTAAGTAAAATAGTTCAACAAATAGTATGAAAAGGAAGAAACAATTTTCCTCAATAGAAGAGACAAGGGATATAAATAATCATTGAATCCCAGAATGCCTATTTCACTCCAATACATTACATTGCAGACTCTTAGTTACCTTACATCAGAAAAAGCGTATCTGTTTTTGAGAATGTCTTATTTCACTAAGTATAGTGGTTTCTAGTTGTGTCTGTCTTATTGCAAAAGACAGGATTTCATTTTTTTTATAGCTGAGTAATACTCCATAGTGTATATAAACCATAATTTCTTTATCCAGGCAACAGTTGATGGACATCTGGACTGACTCCATATCTTTGCTATTGTGAATTGTGCTGCAGTGAACATAGGGGTACAGATAACTCTTTTATATACTAATTTCTTTTGGTTTGAGTAAGTTCTGAGGAATGGGATGGCTGGATCATTTGGTAGGTCTGTATTCAGATTTCTTGGGTATCTCCATACTGTCTTCCACAGCAGCCAGACCAGTTTACATTCCCACCAACAGTAGAACAGGGTACCTTTTTCCTCACACCCTTGCCAGCATTTTGTCATTTGTTAATTTCTGTATGGAATCATTCTGAATGAGGTAAGGTGAAACCTCATTGTGGTTTTGATTTACATTTCCCTGATGGATAGTGATCCTGAACACTGTTTCAAGTGTCTGTTAGCAATTTGAATTTCCTCTTTCGAAAAAGGTCTGTTTAAGTCTTTTGTCTACTTCTTAACTGGATTGTTTTGTTGCTATTGAGTTTATTGAGCTCTCTATACATTTTGGATGTTAATGTTTTATCAGTTGCATAGTTTGCAAATATTTTCTTCCATTCTTTCAGTTGCCTTTTCACCTCATTGAGTGTTTCTTTTGCAGTACAGAAGCTTCTCAGTTTGTTGTAATCCCATTTATCAATTTTGGCTTTGATTGTGCTTCTGGGGTCTTTTCTAAGAAGTTTTTCCCTATGCCAATGTCTTACATAGTTTCTTCAATGTTCTCTAGAAATGTTATGGTCTTTGATCCATTTTGAATCAATTTTTGTGATTCTTGAAAGGTGGGGGTCTAATTTCCCCAGTACCATTTGTCAGCAAGACTGTCCTTATTCCATGGGTTGATTTTAGCTCCTTTGTCAAAGATAAGTTGGTTGTAGTTACATGGATTGATTTCTGGAGTTTCTATTCTGTTCCATTGGTCTCTATGTCTGTTTTTGTGTCAGTACCAGGCTGTTTTGGTTATACCTGCCCTGTAGTATGTCTTGATATCAGACATTGTGATGCC